>NW_023005641.1:0-584 GCF_900245975.1 Drosophila guanche | reverse complement strand
AATTAAGATACTTAAGTTATGTGAAAAACCAACCGCAACATCTGAAAAAACCTTAAACTAAAAATTACTTCCTTAATAAGTTCCTAAAAAACAAGTTCTGCCAAAGAAAATAAACCCAACTTTTCCCGAGTTTTTAAAGTCAAAATTTCGAAAAAAAAAATCTCACAACAATCCACATTTTTGCATTTCAAAGCTTTTCGAGACGGTAGGCCAAAACCACTCAGAGTTTGGATCCATTTTATAGCAGTATCAATCAACTTTTCAGATAATCAAAGTTTTTTACAACCACAGTTAAGAAACTTAAGTTATGTGAAAAAACGAACCACAACCTCTGAAAAAACCTTAAACTTAAAATTACTTTCTTAATAAGTTCTTAAAAAACAAATTCTGCCATAGAAAAAAAACCCGAGTTTTTAAAGTCAAAATTTCGTACAAAATACCTCACAAAAATGAACATTTTTGCATTTTAAAGCTTTACCCAGACGGTAGGCCAAAACCACTCAGTTTGGATCCATTTTATAGCAGTATCAATCAACTTTTCAGATAATCAAAGTTTTTTACAAACAAAATTAAGATACTTAAGT
>NW_023005640.1:0-584 GCF_900245975.1 Drosophila guanche | reverse complement strand
AAAATGTCGAGAAAAAAAAATCGCACAACAATCCACATTTTGGCATTTCAAAGCTTTTCCGAGACGGTAGGCCAAAACCACTCAGAGTTTGGATCCATTTTATAGCAGTATCAATCAACTTTTCAGATAATCAAAGTTTTTTACAACCACAGTTAAGATACTTAAGTTATGTGAAAAAACAAACCGAAACCTCTGAAAAAACCTTAAACTAAAAATTACAAAATTGCTAGTTCTTAAAAAGCAAGTTCTGCCATAGAAAATAAAACCAACTTTTCCCGAGTTTATAAAGTCAAAATTTCGAAGAAAAAAAAAATCTCACAACAATCAACATTTTTGCATTTCAAAGCTTTACCCAGACGGCCAAAACCACACAGAGTTTGGATCCATTTTATAGCAGAATCAATCAACTTTTCAGATAATCAAAGTTTTTTACAACCAAAATTAAGATACTTAAGTTATGTGAAAAACCAACCGCAACATCTGAAAAAACCTTAAACTAAAAATTACAAAATTACAAGTTCTTAAAAAACAAGTCCTGCCATAGAAAATAAAACCGACTTTTCCCGAGTTTTTAAAGTCAAAAT
>NW_023005639.1:0-584 GCF_900245975.1 Drosophila guanche | reverse complement strand
TCCCGAATTTTTAAAGTCAATATTTCGACAATAAAAATCTCACAACAGCCAAAAATTTTGCATTTCAAAGCTTTACCCAGACGGTAGGCCAAAACCACACACAGTTTGGATCAATTTTTTAGCAGTATCAATCAACTTTTCAGATAATCCAAGTTTTTTTTCAACCAGATCTAAGATACTTAAGTTATGTGAAAAAACAAACCGCAACCTCTGAAAAAACCTTAAATTAAAAATGACATCTTTAATAAGTTCCTAAAAAAAGTTCTGCCATAGAAAATAGCCCGTCTCTTCCCGAGTTTTTAAAGTCAAAATTTCGTAAAAAATACCTCACAAAAAACACTTTTGCATTTCAAAGCTTTTCCCAGACGGTAGACCAAAACCACAAAGAGTTTGGATCCATTTTATAGCAGTATCAATCAACTTTACAGATAATCAAAGTTTTTTTTCAACCAGATCTAAGATACTTAAGTTATGTGAAAAAACAAAATACTACCTTTGAAAAAACCTAAAACTAAAAATTACATCCTTATTAAGTTCTTAAAAAACCAGTTCTGCCGTAGAAAATAAACCCGACTGTTCCCGAA
>NW_023005638.1:0-584 GCF_900245975.1 Drosophila guanche | reverse complement strand
ATCAATCAACTTTTCAGATAATCAAAGTTTTTTACAAACAAAATTAAGATACTTAAGTTATGTGAAAAACCAACCGCAACATCTGAAAAAACCTTAAACTAAAAATTACTTCCTTAATAAGTTCCTAAAAAACAAGTTCTGCCAAAGAAAATAAACCCAACTTTTCCCAAGTTTTTAAAGTAAAAATATCGGAAAAAAAATCTCACATCAATTAACATTTTTGCATTTCAAAGCTTTTCCGAGACGGTAGGCCAAAACCACAAACAGTTTGGATCCATTTAATAGCAGTATCAATCAACTTTTTAGACAATCAAGGTTTTTTACAACCAAAATTAAGATACTTAAGTTATGTGAAAAACCAACCGCAACATCTGAAAAAACCTTTAACTAAAAATTACTTCCTTAATAAGTTCCTAAAAAACAAGTTCTGCCAAAGAAAAAAAAACCCGAGTTTTTAAAGTCAAAATTTCGTACAAAATACTTCACAAAAATGAACATTTTTGCATTTTAAAGCTTTACCCAGACGGTAGGCCAAAACCACACAGAGTTTGGATCCATTTTATAGCAGAATCAATCAACTTTTC
>NW_023005637.1:0-584 GCF_900245975.1 Drosophila guanche | reverse complement strand
TAGTAATTTTGTAATTTTTAGTTTAAGGTTTTTTCAGAGGTTGTGGTTTGTTTTTTCACATAACTTAAGTATCTTATCTTTGGTTGTAAAAACCCTTGATTATCTGAAAAGTTGATTGATACTGCTATTAAATGGCTCCAAACTTTTTGTGGTTTTGGCCTACCGTCTCGAAAAAGCTTTGAAATGCAAAAATGTTGATTGTTGTGAGATTTTTTTCACGAAATTTTGACCTTAAAAACTCGGGAAAAGTCGGTTTTATTTTCTATGGCAGAACTTGTTTTTTAAGAACTAGCAATTTTGTAATTTTTAGTTTAAGGTTTTTTCAGAGGTTGTGGTTTGTTTTTTTCACATAACTTAAGTATCTTAATTTTGGTTGTAAAAACCCTTGATTATCTGAAAAGTTGATTGATACTGCTATTAAATGGATCCAAACTGTTTGTGGTTTTGGCCTACGGTCTCGGAAAAGCTTTGAAATGCAAAAATGTGGATTGTTGTGAGATTTTTTTTTTTCGAAATTTTGACTTTAAAAACTCGGGAAAAGTCGGTTTTATTTTCTATGGCAGAACTTGTTTTTTAAGAACTAG
>NW_023005636.1:0-584 GCF_900245975.1 Drosophila guanche | reverse complement strand
TGTTTTTTTAGGAACTTATTAAGGATGTAATTTTTAGTTTAAGGTTTTTTCAGAGGTTGCGGTTTGTTTTTTCACATAACTTAAGTACCTTAATTTTGGTTGTAAAAAACTTTGATTATCTGAAAAGTTGATTGATACTGCTATAAAATGGATCCAAACTCTGTGTGGTTTTGGCATACCGTCTGGGTAAAGCTTTGAAATGCAAAAATGTTGATTTTTGTGAGGTATTTTTTACGAATTTTTTACTTTAAAAACTCGAGAAAAGTCGGGTTTATTTTCTATGGCAGAACTTGTTTTTTAAGAACTAACAATTTTGTAATTTTTTGTTTAATGTTTTTTCAGAGGTTGCGGTTTGTTTTTTCACATAACTTAAGTATCTTAATTTTGGTTGTAAAAAACTTTGATTATCTGAAAAGTTGATTGATACTGCTATAAAATGGATCCAAACTCTGTGTGGTTTTGGCCTACCGTCTGGGTAAAGCTTTGAAATGCAAAAATGTTGATTTTTCTGAGGTATTTTTTACGAATTTGTGACTTTAAAAACTCAGGAAAAGTCGGGTTTATTTTCTATGGCAGAACTTGTT
>NW_023005635.1:0-584 GCF_900245975.1 Drosophila guanche | reverse complement strand
TTGGCAGAACTTGTTTTTTAGGAACTTATTAAGGAAGTAATTTTTAGTTTAAGGTTTTTTCAGATGTTGCGGTTGGTTTTTCACATAACTTAAGTATCTTAATTTTGGTTGTAAAAAACTTTGATTATCTGAAAAGTTGATTGATTCTGCTATAAAATGGATCCAAACTCTATGTGGTTTTGGCCTACCGTCTCGGAAAAGCTTTGAAATGCAAAAATGTTGATTGTTCTGAGATTTTTTTTTTCTTCGAAATTTTTACTCTAAAAATCCGGGAAAATTTGGGTTTATTTTCTATGGAAGAACTTTTCTTTTAAGAACTTATTAAGGAAGTAATTTTTAGTTTCAGGTTTTTTTTAGAGCTTGCGGTTTGTTTTTTTTTCATAACATAAGTATCTTAGATCTGGTTGCAAAAAAACTTTGATTATCTGAAAAGTTGATTGATACTGCTATAAAATGGATCCAAACTCTGAGTGGTTTTGGCCTACCGTCTCGAAAAGCTTTGAAATGCAAAAATGTGGATTGTTGTGATATTTTTTTTTCGAAATTTTGACTTTAAAAACTCGGGAAAAGTTGGATTTATTTTC
>NW_023005634.1:0-584 GCF_900245975.1 Drosophila guanche | reverse complement strand
CTTTTTGCACAATTTTTTCAAACCACCTATTCCCAGGAAAGCTACCCAGGTCATATGTATCCATATAGTTTACCAAGGTCGAATGGCATTTTCTGCCCTTTGTTAAATGAAGGCTCCTTACTTCATGAACTTCAATTAGTTAAGCCGGTATTCTCACCGGGCCCTGACGGAGTTCCCGGCTGTGTACTCAGGTACTGTGTACTGTCTCTCTGCGGACCTTTGCTTAAACTATTCACTCTATCTATCCATTCTTCTAGCTTTCCCCCCATCTGGAAGGAATCCTTTATAATTCCTCTCCATAAGAAAGGTAGCAAGTCTGACGCTAAAAACTATAGAGGTATATCTAAGTTATCCGCTATTCCTAAAATGTTCGAGAAACTTTAACCTCCGCACTTGCAGCATCTCTGCAAATCACTTATATCTCCAGCTCAGCACGGATTTATACGGCGACGATCAACAACCACTAATCTTTTAGAGTTCACCTCCTTTGTAATTAAAGGCTTCCAAAGTAACTTGCAGACGGATGTTATTTACACTGACTTCAGTAAGGCATTCGATTCCGTAAACCATTCTCTTCTTGCACA
>NW_023005633.1:0-584 GCF_900245975.1 Drosophila guanche | reverse complement strand
GTTGCAAAAAACTTTGATTATCTGAAAAGTTGATTGATACTGCTAATAAATTGATCCAAACTGTGTGTGGTATTGGCCTACCGTCTGGGTAAAGCTTTGAAATGCAAAAATGTTGGTTGTTGTGAGATTTTTATTGTCAAAATATTGACTTTAAAAACTCGGGAACAGTCGGGTTTATTTTCTATGGCAGAACTTTTTTCTAGGAACTTATTAAAGATGTCATTTTTAATTTAAGGTTTTTTCAGGGGTTGCGGTCTGTTTTTTCACATAACTTAAGTATCTTAGATATGGTTGCAAACAACTTTGATTATCTAAAAGTTTATTGATACTGCTAAGAAATTGATCCAAACTGTGTGTGGTTTTGGCCTACCGTCTGGGTAAAGCCTTGAAATGCAAAAATGTTGGTTGTTGTGAGATTCTTATTGTCGAAATATTGACTTTAAAAACTCGGGAACAGTCGGGTTTATTTTCTATGGCAGAACTTTTTTTTAGGAACTTATTAAAGATGTCATTTTTAATTTAAGGTTTTTTCAGAGGTTGCGGTCTGTTTTTTCACATAACTTAAGTATCTTAGATCTGGTTGC
>NW_023005632.1:0-584 GCF_900245975.1 Drosophila guanche | reverse complement strand
TCACAAAAATAAACATTTTTGCATTTCAAAGCTTTGCCCAGACGGTAGGCCAAAACCACACAGAGTTTGGATCCATTTTATAGCAGTATCAATCAACTTTTCAGATAATCAAAGTTTTTTGCAACCAAAATTAAGATACTTAAGTTATGTGAAAAAACAAACCACAACCTCTGAAGAAACCTTAAAATAAAAATTACATCCTTAATAAGTTCTTAAAAAACAAGTTCTGCCATAGAAAATAAACCCGACTTTTCCCGAGTTTTTAAAGTAACAATTTCGTACAAAATACCTCACAAAAATAAACATTTTTGCATTTCAAAGCTTTGCCCAGACGGTAGGCCAAAACCACACAGATTTTGGATCCGTTTTATAGCAGTATCAATACACTTTTCAGATAATCAAAGTTTTTACAACCAAAATTAGGATACTTAAGTTATGTGAAAAAACAAATCGCTACCTCTGAAAAAACCTTAAACAAAAAATTACTTTCTTAATAAATTCTTAAAAATAAAGTTCTGCCATAGAAAAAAAACCCGACTTTTCCCGAGTTTTTAAAGTAAAAATTTCGTACAAAATACCTCACA
>NW_023005631.1:0-584 GCF_900245975.1 Drosophila guanche | reverse complement strand
AAAAACTCGGGAAAAGTTGGGTTTATTTTCTTTGGCAGAACTTGTTTTTTAGGAACTTATTAAGGAAGTAATTTTTATTTTAAGGTTTTTTCAGATGTTGCGGTTGGTTTTTCACATAACTTAAGTATCTTAATTTTGGTTGTAAAAAACTTTGATTATCTGAAAAGTTGATTGATTCTGCTATGAAATGGATCCAAACTCCGTGTGGTTTTGGCCTACCGTCTCGGTAAAGCTTTAAAATGCAAAAATGTTCATTTTTGTGAGGTATTTGGATAACATTTTGACTTTAAAAACTCGGGTTTATTTGCTATGGCAGAACTTGTTTTTTAAGAACTTATTAAGAAAGTAATTTTAAGTATAAGGTTTTTTCAGAGGTTGCGGTTTTTTGTTTTACATAACTTAAGTATCTTAATTTTGGTTGTAAAAAACTTTGATTATCTGAAAAGTTGATTGATACTGCTATAATATGGATCCAAACTCTGTGTGGTTTTGGCCTACCGTCTGGGTAAAGCTTTGAAATGCAAACATGTTGATTTTTGTGAGGTATTTTTTACAAAATTTTGATTTTAAAAATTCGGGAAAAG
>NW_023005630.1:0-584 GCF_900245975.1 Drosophila guanche | reverse complement strand
CTCGGGAAAAGTCGGGTTTATTTTCTATGGCAGAACTTGTTTTTTAGGAACTTATTAAGGATGTAATTTTTAGTTTAAGGTTTTTGAAGAGGTTGCGGTTTGTTTTTTTACATAACTTAAGTATCTTAGATCTGGTTGCAAAAAACTTTGATTATCTGAAAAGTTGATTGATACTGCCATAAAATGGATCCAAACTCTGTGTGATTTTGGCCTACCGTCTCGGAAAAGCTTTGAAATGCAAAAATGTGGATTGTTGTGAGATTTTTTTTTCGAAATTTTTACTTTAAAAACTCGGGAAAAGTCGGGTTTATTTTCTATGGCAGGACTTGTTTTTTAGGAACTAGCAATTTTGTAATTTTTAGTTTAAGGTTTTTTCAAAGGTTGCGGTTTGTTTTTTCACATAACTTAAGTATCTAAGATCTGGTTGCAAACAACTTTTATTATCAGAAAAGTTGATTGATTCTGCTATAAAATGGATCCAAACTCTGTGTGGGTTTGGCCTACCGTCTGGGTAAAGCTTTGAAATGCAAAAATGTTGATTTTTGTGAGGTATTTTGTACGAAATTTTGACTTTAAAAACTCGG
>NW_023005629.1:0-584 GCF_900245975.1 Drosophila guanche | reverse complement strand
ACTTTGATTATCTGAAAAGTTGATTGATTCTGCTAAAAAATGGATCCAAACTCTGTGTGGTTTTGGCCTACCGTCTGGGTAAAGCTTTGAAATGCAAAAATGCTGATTTTTGTGAGGTATTTTGTACGAAATTTTGACTTTAAAATCTCGGGTTTATTTTCTATGGCAGAACTTGTTTTGTAAGAACTTATTAAGGATGTAATTTTAAGTTTAAGGCTTTTTCAGAGGTTGCGGTTTGTTTTTTCACATAACTTAAGTATCTTAATTTTGGTTGTAAAAAACTTTGATTATCTGAAAAGTTGATTGATACTGCTATAAAATGGATCCAAACTCTGTGTGGTTTTGGCCTACCGTCTCGGAAAAGCTTTGAAATGCAAAAATGTGGATTGTTGTAAGATTTTTTTTTTCGAAATTTTTACTTTAAAAACTCGGGAAAAGTCGGGTTTATTTTCTATGGCAGAACTTGTTTTTTAGGAACTAGCAATTTTGTAATTTTTAGATTGAGGTTTTTTCAGAGGTTGCGGTTTGTTTTTTCACATAACTTAAGTATCTAAGATCTGGTTGCAAAACACTTTGATTATCAG
>NW_023005628.1:0-584 GCF_900245975.1 Drosophila guanche | reverse complement strand
AGTCATTTTTTCTCGTATTTTAATAAAAGAAACACGCAAACACTTCAATATTATTCGTATATAGTAACAACTATACACATATCCAACCAAATAAAGTATCAGACATTGCAGGCTAGGTATTTTCCCCATATCATATGTAAGGACAAATTTTAAATTGTTCATCATATGAAATATACCAAGCACGACACCACTCCCTATAGAGGTTTTCTGACACGGCTTCCGCAAATCGGGTGATTACAATCGAGAGTGCCCCATAACAGTCATTTGTTCTCGTATTTTAATACAAGAAACACACAAACACTTCAATATTATTCATATATTGTAACAATTATATACATATCCAACCAAATAAAGTATCAGACATTGCCGGCTAGGTATTTTCCCCATTTCATATGTAAAGACAAATTTTAAGTTTTTCATCATATGAAATATAGCAAGCACGACGCCACTCCCTATAGAGGTTTTTTGCCACGGCTTCCGCAAACCGGGTGCCTTCAATAGGGAGTGCCTCTTAGTAGTCATTTTTTCTCGTATTTTAATAAAAGAAACACGCAAACACTTCAATATTATTCGTATATAGTAAC
>NW_023005627.1:0-584 GCF_900245975.1 Drosophila guanche | reverse complement strand
AAATTCTCACAACAATCAACATTTTTGCATTTCAAAGCTTTACCCAGACGGTAGGCCAAAACCACACACAGTTTGGATCCATTTTATAGCAGTATCAATCAAATTTTCAGATAATGAAAGTTTTTTGCAACCAGATCTAAGATACTTAAGTTATGTGAAAAAACAAACCGCAACCTCTGAAAAAACCTTAAACAAAAAATTACATCCTTAATAAGTTCCTAAAAAACAAGTTCTGCCATAGAAAATAAACCCGACTATTCCCGAGTTTTTAAAGTCAAAAATTCGAAGAAAAAAAATCTCACAACAATCATCATTTTTGCATTTCAAAGCTTTACCCAGACGGTAGGCCAAAACCACACACAGTTTGGATCCATTTTATAGCAGTATCAAACAACTTTTCAGATAATCAAAGCTTTTTGCAACCCGATCTAAGATACTTATGCTATGTGAAAAAAAATTCGCTACCTCTGAAAAAAACCTTAAACAAAAAATTACGTCCTTAATAAGTTCCTAAAAAACAAGTTCTGCCATAGAAAATAAACCCGACATTTCCCGAGTTTTTAAAGTCAAAATTTTAACAATAA
>NW_023005626.1:0-584 GCF_900245975.1 Drosophila guanche | reverse complement strand
GATTTGAAATGCAAAAATGTTGATTTTTGTGAGGTATTTATTACGAAATTTAGACTTTAAAAACTCGGGAAGAGTTGGGTTTATTTTCTATGGCAGAACTTGTTTTTTAAGAACTAGTAATTTTGCTTTACCGTCTGGGAAATATACAGATTTGAAATGCAAAAATGTTGATTTTTGTGAGGTATTTATTACGAAATTTTGACTTTAAAAACTCGGGAAGAGTTGGGTTTATTTTCTATGGCAGAACTTGTTTTTTAAGAACTAGTAATTTTGTAATTTTTGGTTTAAGGTTTCTTCAGTGTTGTGTTTTTTCACATAACTTAAGTATCTTAATTTTGGTTGTAAAAAACGTTGATTATCTGAAAAGTTGATTGATACTGCTATAAAGTGGATCCAAACTCTGTGTGGTTTTGGTTCCAAACACTTTGTGTTTTTGCTTTACCGTCTGGGAAATATACAGATTTGAAATGCAAAAATGTTGATTTTTGTGAGGTATTTATTACGAAATTTAGACTTTAAAAACTCGGGAAGAGTTGGGTTTATTTTCTATGGCAGAACTTGTTTTTTAAGAACTAGTAATTTTG
>NW_023005625.1:0-584 GCF_900245975.1 Drosophila guanche | reverse complement strand
AAAACAAGTTCTGCCATAGAAAATAAAACCGACTTTTCCCGAGTTTTTAAAGTCAAAATTTCGAAAAAAAAAATCTCACAACAATCCACATTTTTGCATTTCAAAGCTTTTCCGAGACGGTAGGCCAAAACCACACAGAGTTTGGATCCACTTTATAGCAGTATCAATCAACTTTTCAGAAAATCAAAATTTTTTACAACCAAAATTATGATATTTAAGTTATGTGAAAAAACAAACCGCAACCTCTGAAAAAACCTTAAACTTAAAATTACTTCCTTAATAAGTTCTTAAAAAACAAGTTCTGCCATAGAAAATAAACCCGAGTTTTTAAAGTCAAAATTTCGTACAAAATAATCACAAAAATCAACATTTTTGCTTTTCAAAGCTTTACTTAGATGGTAGGTCAAAACCACACAGAGTTTGGATTTATTTTATGACAGAATCAATCAACTTTTCAGATAATCAAAGTTTTTTGCAACCAGATCTAAGATACTTAAGTTATGTAAAAAAACAAACCGCAACCTCTGAAGAAACCTTAAACTAAAAATTACATCCTTAATAAGTTCCTAAAAAAACAAGTTCTG
>NW_023005624.1:0-584 GCF_900245975.1 Drosophila guanche | reverse complement strand
TTGTTGTGAGATTTTTTTTTCGAAATTTCGACTTTAAAAACTCGGGAAAAGTCGGTTTTATTTTCTATGGCAGAACTTGTTTTTTAAGAACTAGCAATTTTGTAATTTTTAGTTTAAGGTTTTTTCAGAGGTTGCGGTTCGTTTTTTCACATAACTGAAGTATCTAAATTTTGGATGTAAGAAACTTTCATTATCTGAAAAGTTGATTGATACTGCTATTAAATGGATCCAAACTCTGAGTGGTTTTGGCCTACGGTCTCGGAAAAGCTTTGAAATGCAAAAATGTTGATTGTTGTGAGAGATTTTTTTTCGAAATTTTGACTTTAAAAACTCGGGAAAAACTGGTTCTATTTTCTATTGCAGAACTTGTTTTTTAAGAACTAGCAATTTTGTAATTTTTAGGTTAAGGTTTTTTCAGAGGTTGTGGTTTGTTTTTTTACATAACTTAAGTATCTTAATTTTGGATGTAAAAAACTTTGATTATCTGAAAAGTTGATTGATACTGCTATAAAGTGGATCCAAACTCTGTGTGGTTTTGGCCTACCGTCTCGGAAAAGCTTTGAAATGCAAAAATGTGGATTGTT
>NW_023005623.1:0-584 GCF_900245975.1 Drosophila guanche | reverse complement strand
TGCGGTTCGTTTTTCACATAACTTAAGTATCTTAATTTTGGTTGTAAAAACCCTTGATTATCTGAAAAGTTGATTGATACTGCTATTAAATGGATCCAAACTTTTTGTGGTTTTGGCCTACCGTCTCGGAAAAACTTTGAAATGCAAAAATGTTGATTGTTGTGAGATTTTTTTTTCCGAAATTTTTACTTTAAAAACTCGGGAAAAGTCGGGTTTATTTTCTATGGCAGAACTTGTTTTTTAAGAACTAGTAATTTTGTAGTTTTTAGTTTAAGGTTTTTTCGGAGGTTTCGGTTTGTTTTTTCACATAACTTGAGTATCTTAACTGTGGTTGTAAAAAACTTTGATTATCTGAAAATTTGATTGATACTGCTAAAAAATGGATCCAAACTCTGAGTGGTTTTGGCCTACGGTCTCGGAAAAGCTTTGAAATGCAAAAATGTTGATTGTTGTGAGATTTTTTTTTCGAAGTTTTGACTTTAAAAACTCGGGAAAAGTCGGTTTTATTTTCTATGGCAGAACTTGTTTTTTAAGAACTTTTAATTTTGTAATTTTTAGTTTAAGGTTTTTTCAGATGTTGCGGT
>NW_023005622.1:0-584 GCF_900245975.1 Drosophila guanche | reverse complement strand
AACAAAAAATCTCACAACAATCAACATTTTTGCATTTCAAAGTTTTACCCAGACGGTAGGCCAAAACCACACAGAGTTTGAATCCATTTTATAGCAGAATCAATCAACTTTTCAGATAATCAAAGTTTTTTACAACCAAAATTAAGATACTTAAGTTATTTGAAAAAACAAACCGCAACCTCTGAAAAAACCTTAAACTAAAAGATACTTCCTTAATAAGTTCTTAAAAAACATGTTCTGTCATAGAAAATAAACCCGACTTTTCCCGAGTTTTTAAAGTAAAAATTTCGAAAACAAAAAATCTCACAACAATCAACATTTTTGCATTTCAAAGCTTTACCCAGACGGTAGGCCAAAACCACACAGAGTTTGGATCCATTTTATATATCAATCAACTTTTCAGATAATCAAAGTTTTTTGCAACCAGATCTAAGATACTTAAGTTATGTGAAAAAACAAACCGCAAAGTCTGAAAACCCCTTAAACTAAAAGTTACTTCCCTAATAAGTTCTTAAAAAACAAGTTCTGCCATAGAAAATAAACCCGACTTTTCCCGAGTTTTTAAAGTAAAAATTTCGAAAACA
>NW_023005621.1:0-584 GCF_900245975.1 Drosophila guanche | reverse complement strand
AGTTTATTCATACTGCTATCAAGTGGTTTGTTTTTTCACATAACTTAAGTATCTTAATTTTGGTTGTAAAAAACTTTGATTATCTGAAAAGTTGATTGATACTGCTATAAAGTGGATCCAAACTCTGTGTGGTTTTGGCCTACCGTCTCGGAAAAGCTTTGAAATGCAAAAATGTGGATTGATGTGAGATTTTTTTTTCGAAATTTTGACTTTAAAAACTCGGGAAAAGTTGGTTTTATTTTCTATGGCAGAACTTGTTTTTTTAAGAACTAGCAATTTTGTAATTTTTAGTTTAAGGTTTTTTCAGATGTTGCGGTTCGTTTTTTCACATAACTTAAGTATCTTAATTTTGTTTGTAAAAAACTATGATTATCTGAAAATTTGATTGACACTGCTATAAAATGGATCCAAACTGAGTGGTTTTGGCCTACCGTCTGGATAAGCCTTTGAAATACAAAAATGTTGATTGATGTGAGATTTCTTTTTTTCGATATTTTTACTTTAAAAACTCGGGAAAAGTTGGGTTTATTTTCTTTGGCAGAACTTGTTTTTTAGGAACTTATTAAGGAAGTAATTTTTATTTT
>NW_023005620.1:0-584 GCF_900245975.1 Drosophila guanche | reverse complement strand
CCTTAAACAAAAATTACTTTCTTAATAAATTCTTAAAAAAAAGTTCTGCCATAGAAAATAAAAGTCAAAATTTCGTAAAAAATACCTCACAACAATCAACGTTTTTGCATTTAAAGGCTTTACCCAGACGGTAGGCCAAAACCACACACAGTGTGGATCCACTTTATAGCAGTATCAATCAACTTTTCAGATAATCAAAGTTCTTTGCAACCAGATCTAAGTTACTTAAGCTATGTGAAAAAACATTTCGCTACCTCTGAAAAAACCTTAAACAAAAATTACTTTCTTAATAAATTCTTAAAAAAAAGTTCTGCCATAGAAAATAAAAGTCAAAATTTCGTAAAAAATACCTCACAACAATCAACATTTTTGCATTTCAAAGCTGTACCCAGACGGTAGGCCAAAACCACACACAGTTTGGATCCACTTTATAGCAGTATCAATCAACTTTTCAGATAATCAAAGTTCTTTGCAACCAGATCTAAGTTAGTTAAGCTATGTGAAAAAACATTTCGCTACCTCTGAAAAAACCTTAAACTAAAAATTACATCTATAATAAGTTCTTAAAAAACAAGTTCTGCAAT
>NW_023005619.1:0-584 GCF_900245975.1 Drosophila guanche | reverse complement strand
GTCTGTCCGTCCGTCTGTCCTTCCGTCTGTCCGTCCGTCTTGTTGAGCACCTGAATCTCAGAGACTATAAAAGCTAGACCTACCAAACTTTGCATCCAGACTTCTGTATGCTCACACTGTTACAAGTGTATTTAAAAAATGTGCCCCGCCCCATTCCGCCCCCGCAAAAGGGCGAAAACTTCCCAAATCTACAATTTTAAAGATAGAAGAAAACTAAAAACGCCATTCTGTAGGGAATGGTCATATCTATTAGATAAATAAATTGGGATCCGATTGGATCATTATTATAGCCAGAAAGAAGAAATTAATTAGCAGTGGCTAAACCCACACTGTCCTGCAGCTTTTGTTGTTCTCTTCACATTCTCTCATTCACACTCTGCTTCAGTCGGCCTCTGCCTCTGCCGACTTTAAACCACCCCCCTCCCCCACCATCACAGCTTATATTTGTTTTATACCCGGTACTCGAAGAGTAAATAGGGTATATTGTATTTGTGCACAAAGTTAATGTATGTAACACACAGAGGGAATCGTTTCCGACCCCATAAAGTGTATATATTCTTGGTCACCATCAATAGCCGAGTCGA
>NW_023005618.1:0-584 GCF_900245975.1 Drosophila guanche | reverse complement strand
TAATCAGAGTTTTTCGCAAACAGATCTAAGATACATAAGCTATGTGAAAAAAATAAATTGCTACCTCTGAAAAAACCTTAAACAAAAAATTACATTCTTAATAAATTCTTAAAAAACAAGTTCTGCCATAGAAAATAATCCCGACTGTTCCCGAGTTTTTAAAGTCAAAATTTTGTAAAAAAAAACCTTACAAAAAAAATATTTTTGCATTTAAAAGCTTTACCCAGACTGTGGGCCAAAACCACACAGACTTTGGATCCATTTTATAGCAGTATCAATCAAATTTTTAGATAATCAAAGATTTTTACAACCAAAATTAAGATACTTAAGTTATTTGAAAAAACAAACCTCTACCTCTGAAAAAACCTTAAACAAAAAATTACTTTCTTTATAAATTCTTAAAAAACAAGTTCTGCCATAGAAAATAAACCCGAGTTTTTAAAGTAAAAATTTCGAAAACAAAAAATCTCACAACAATCAACATCTTTGCATTTCAAAGCTTTACCTAGACGGTAGGCCAAAACCACACAGAGTTTGAATCGACTTTATAGCATTATCAATCAAATTTCCGATAATCAAAGTTC
>NW_023005617.1:0-584 GCF_900245975.1 Drosophila guanche | reverse complement strand
CACAAACACTTCAATATTATTCGTATATAGTAACAATTATATACATATCAAACCATATAAAGTATCAGACATTGCCATCTACGTATTTTCCCCATATCATATGAAAGGACAAATTTTAAATTGTTTATCATATGAAATATACCAAGCAAGACACCACTCCCTATAGAGGTTTTTTGCCACGGCTTCCGCAAAATGGGGTGCCTTCAATAGGGAGTGCCTCTTAGTAGTCATTTGTTCTCGTATTTTAATAAAAGAAACACACAAACACTTCAATATTATTCGTATATAGTAACAATTATATACATATCAAACCATATAAAGTATCAGACATTGCCATCTAGGTATTTTCCCCATATCATATGAAAGGACAAATTTTAAATTGTTCATCATATGAAATATACCAAGCACGACACCACTCCCTACAGAGGTTTTTTGCCACGGCTTCCGCAAATCGGGTGCCTTCAATAGGGAGTGCCTCTTAGTAGTCATTTGTTCTCGTATTTTAATACAAGAAACTCACAAACACTTCAATATTATTCGTATATAGTAACAACTATACACATATCCAACCAAATAAAGTATCA
>NW_023005616.1:0-584 GCF_900245975.1 Drosophila guanche | reverse complement strand
TTTTGACTTTAAAAACTCGGGAAGAGTCGGGTTTATTTTCTATGGCAGAACTTGTTTTTTAAGAACTTATTAAGGATGTAATTTTTAGTTTAAGGTTTTTTTAGAAGTAGCGATTTGTTTTTTCACATAGCTTAAGTATCTTAGATCTGGTTGTAAAGAACTTTGATTATCTGAAAAGTTGATTGATACTTCTATAAAGTGGATCCAAACTCTGTATGGTTTTGGCCTACAGTCTGGGTAAACCTTTGAAATGCAATAATGTTGATGTTGTGAGATTTTTATTGTCGAAATTTAGACTTTAAAAACTCGGGAAGAGTCGGGTTTATTTTCTATGCCAGAACTTGTTTTTTAAGAACTTATTAAGGATGTATTTTTCAGTTTAAGGTTTTTTAGAAGTAGCGGTTTGGTTTTTCACATAACTTAAGTATCTTAGATCTGGTTGCAAAGAACTTTGATTATCTGAAAAGTTGATTGATGCTGCTATGAAGTGGATCCAATCTGTGTGTGGTTTTGGCCTACCGTCTCTGAAAAGCTTTGAAATGCAAACTTATTAAGGATGTAATTTTCAGTTTAAGGTTTTTTAG
>NW_023005615.1:0-584 GCF_900245975.1 Drosophila guanche | reverse complement strand
AGTTCCTAAAAAACAAGTTCTGCCATAGAAAATAAACCCGACTTTTCCCGAGTTTTTAAAGTAAAAATATCGAAAAAAAAATCTCACATCAATCAACATTTTTGCATTTCAAAGCTTAACCCAGACGGTAGGCCAAAACCACAAACAGTTTGGATCCATTTTATAGCAGTATCAATCAACTTTTCAGATAATCAAAGTTCTTTACAACCAAAATTAAGATACTTAAGTTATGTGAAAAAACAAACCGCAACCTCTGAAAAAACCTTAAACTTAAAATAACTTCCTTAATAAGTTCTTAAAAAACAAGTTCTGCCATAGAAAATAAACCCGACTTTTCCCGAGATTTTAAAGTGAAAATTTCGAAAAAAAACGCACAACAATCCAAATTTTTGCATTTCAAAGCTTTTCCGAGACGGTAGGCCAAAACCACACTGAGTTTGGATCCATTTTATAGCAGTATCAATCAACTTTTCAGATAATCAAAGTTTTTTGCAACCAGATCTAAGATACTTAACTTATGTAAAAAAACAAACCGCAACCTCTGAAAAAACCTTAAACTAAAAATTACATCCTTAATAAGTTCC
>NW_023005614.1:0-584 GCF_900245975.1 Drosophila guanche | reverse complement strand
ATCCAGACGGTAGGCCAAAACCACTCAGTTTGGATCCATTTTATAGCAGTATCAATCAACTTTTCAGATAATCAAAGTTTTTTACAACCAAAATTAAGATACTTAAGTTATGTGAAAAAACGAACCACAACCTCTGAAAAAACCTTAAACTTAAAATTACTTTCTTAATAAGTTCTTAAAAAACAAGTTCTGCCATAGACAAAAAAACCCGAGTTTTTGAAGTCAAAACTTCGTACAAAATACCTCACAAAAATGAACATTTTTCCATTTTAAAGCTTTACCCAGACGGAAGGCCAAAACCACACAGAGTTTGAATCCATTTAATAGCAGTATCAATCAACTTTTCAGATAATCAAAGTTTTTTAAATCCAAAATTAAGATACTCAAGTTATGTGAAAAAACGAACCGCAACCTTTGAAAAAACCATAAACTAAAAATTACAAAATTGCTAGTTCTTAAAAAACAAGTTCTGCCATAGAAAATAAAACCAACTTTTCCCAAGTTTTTAAAGTCAAAATTTCGAAAAAAAAAAATATCACAACAATCCACATTTTTGCATTTCAAAGCTTTTCGAGACGGTAGGC
>NW_023005613.1:0-584 GCF_900245975.1 Drosophila guanche | reverse complement strand
GACAGGAGGCAGAGAAACAGGCACAGAGTCAGGCGCAGAGACAGACAGAGACACAGGAAGAGAGACACCAGGTAGAGGGACAGGCAGAGAGAGAGGCAAAGAGACAGACAGAGTCACAGGAAGAGAGACATCAGGCAGAGAGACAGGCAGAGAGACACAGGAAGAGAGACAGAAGGTAGAGAGACAGCAGGCAGAGAGAGAGGAAAATAGACAGGGAAAGAGACAGACAGAGATACAGGAAGAGAGACAGCAGGCACAGGGACAGGCAGAGAGAGAGGCAAGGAGACAGACAGAGAGACCGGAACGACGAGACGAAGGCAGCGAGCAAGAGAGACAGGAAAAGAGACTCACAGAGATACAGGAAGAGAGACAGCAGGCAGAGAGACACAGGAAGAGAGACAGCAGGCAGAGAGACAGGTAGAGAGACAGGAAGAGAGACGAAGGCAGAGAGACACAGGAAGAGAGACAGCAAGCAGAGGGACAGGCAGAGAGGGAGGCAAAGAGACAGACAGAGGCACAGGAAGAGAGACAGGCAAAGAGAAAGGCAGAGGCACAGGAAGAGAGACAGCCGGCAGAGAGACAGG
>NW_023005612.1:0-585 GCF_900245975.1 Drosophila guanche | reverse complement strand
TTCAGATAAACAAAGTTCCATACAACCAGATCTAAGATAACTAGGTTATGTGAAAAAAACAAACCTCAACCTCTGAAAAAACCTTAAACTAAAAATTACAAAATTACTGTTTCTTAAAAAACAAGTTCTGCCATAGAAAATAAACCCGACTTTTCCCGAGTTTTTAAAGTAAAAATATCGAAAAAAAAATTTCACAACAATCAACAATTTTGCATTACAAAGCTTTACCCAGACGGTAGGCCAAAACCACACAGAGTTTGGATCCATTTTATAGCAGTATCTATCAACTTTTCAGATAATCAAAGTTTTTTACAAACCAAATTATGTGAAAAAAACAAACCGCAACCTCTGAGAAAACCTTAATCTAAAAATTACATTCTTAATAGTTTCTTAAAAAACAGGTTCTGCCATAGAAAGTAAACCCGACTTTTCCCGAGTTTTTAAAGTCAAAATTTCGTAAAAAATACCTCACAAAAATCAACATGTTTGCATTTCAAAGCTTTACCCAGACGGTAGGCCTAAACCACACAGAGTTTGGATCCACTTTATAGCAGTATCAATCAACTTTTCAGATAATCAAAGTTC
>NW_023005611.1:0-585 GCF_900245975.1 Drosophila guanche | reverse complement strand
CCAAATTTTGACATTAAGAACTCCGGAAAAGTCGGGTTTATTTTCTATGGCAGAACTTGTTTTTTAGGAACTAGCAATTTTGTAATTTTTGATTTAAGGTTTTTTCAGAGGTTGCGGTTTGTTTTTTTACATAACTTAACTATCTTAGATCTGGTTGCAAAAAACTTTGATTATCTGAAAAGTTGATTGATTCTGTCATAAACTGGATCCAAACTCTGTGTGGTTTTGACCTACCGTCTAAGTTAAGCTTTGAAAAGCAAAAATGTTGATTTTTGTGATGTATTTTGTACGAAATTTTGACTTTGAAAACTCGGGTTTTTCAGAGGTTGCGGTTTGTTTTTTCACATAACTTAAGTATCTAAGATCTGGTTGCAAAAAACTTTGATTATCAGAAAAGTTGATTGATTATGCTATAAAATGGATCCAAACTCTGTGTGATTTTGGCCTTCCGTCTGGGTAAAGCTTTGAAATGCAAAAATTTTGATTTTTGTGAGGTATTTTGTACGAAATTTTGACTTTAAAAACTTGGGAAAAGTCGGTTTTATTTTCTATGGCAGAACTTGTTTTTTAAGAACTTATTAAGGA
>NW_023005610.1:0-585 GCF_900245975.1 Drosophila guanche | reverse complement strand
ATTTTTGCATTTTAAAGCTTTACCCAGACGGTAGGCCAAAACCACACAGAGTTTGGATCCATTTTATAGCAGAATCAATCAACTTTTCAGATAATCAAAGTTTTTTACAACCAAAATTAAGATACTTAAGTTATGTGAAAAACCAACCGCAACATCTGAAAAAACTTTCAACTAAAAATTACTTCCTTAATAAGTTCCTAAAAAACAAGTTCTGCCATAGAAAATAAATCCAACTTTTCCCGAGTTTTTAAGTCAAAATTTCGAAAAAAAAAAATCTCACAACAATCCACATTTTTGCATTTAAAAGCTTTTCCGAGACGGTAGGCCAAAAGCACACAGAGTTTGGATCCACTTTATAGCAGTATCAATCAACTTTTCAGATAATTAAAGTTTTTTACAACCACAGTTAAGATACTTAAGTTATGTGAAAAAACAAACCGAAACCTCTGAAAAAACCTTAAACGAAAAATTACAAAATTGCTAGTTCTTAAAAAACAAGTTCTGCCATAGAAAATAAATCCAACTTTTCCCGAGTTTTTAAAGTCAAAATTTCGAAAAAAAAAAATATCACAACAATCCACATTT
>NW_023005609.1:0-585 GCF_900245975.1 Drosophila guanche | reverse complement strand
AAAAACAAGTTCTGCTATAGAAAATAAACCCGACTTTTCCCGAGTTTTTAAAGTAAAAATTTCTAAAAAAAAATCTCACATCAGTCAACATTTTTGCATTTCGAAACTTTACCCAGACGGAAAGCCAAAACCACACAGTTTGGATCCATTTTATAGCAGTATCAAACAACTTTTCAGATAATCAAAGTTTTTTACAACCACATCTAAGATACTTAAGTTATGTGAAAAAACAAACCGCAACCTCTGAAAAAATCGTAAACTTAAAATAACTTCCTTAATAAGTTCTTAAAAAACAAGTTCTGGCATAGAAAATAAACCCGACCCCAATAAACTTTTCAGATAATCAAAGTTTTTTACAACCAAAATTAAGATACTTAAGTTATGTAAAAAAACAAACCGCAACCTCTGAAAAAAGCTCAAACTTAAAATTACTTCCTTAATAAGTTCTTAAAAAACAAGTTCTGCCATAGAAAATAAAACCGAGCTTTCAAAGTCAAAATATCGTACAAAATACATCACAAAAATCAACATTTTTCCATTTCAAAGCTTTACTTAGACGGTAGGCCAAAACCACACAGAGTTTGG
>NW_023005608.1:0-585 GCF_900245975.1 Drosophila guanche | reverse complement strand
TAAAAACTCGGGAAGAGTTGGGTTTATTTTCTATGGCAGAACTTGTTTTTTAAGAACTAGTAATTTTGTAATTTTTGGTTTAAGGTTTGTTCAGAGGTTGCGGTTTGTTTTTTCACATAACTTAAGTATCTTAATTTTGGTTGTAAAAAACTTTGATTATCTGAAAAGTTGATTGATACTGCTATAAAATGGATTCAAAATGTGTGGTTTTGGCCTACCGTCTCGGAAAAGCTTTGAAATGCAAAAATGTGGATTGTTGTGAGATTTTTTTTTTCGAAATTTTGACTTTAAAAACTCGGGAAAAGTTTGTTTTATATTCTATGGCAGAACTTGTTTCTTTAAGAACTAGCTATTTTGTAATTTTTAGTTTCAGGTTTTTTCAGAGTTTGCGGTTCGTTTTTTCACATAACTTAAGTATCTTAATTTTGTTTGTAAAAAACTTTGATTATCTGAAAAGTTGATTGATACTGCTATAAAATGGATCCAAACTGAGTGGTTTTGGCCTACCGTCTGGATAAGCCTTTGAAATGCAAAAATGTTGATTGATGTGAGATTTTTTTTTCGATATTTTTACTTTGAAAACTC
>NW_023005607.1:0-585 GCF_900245975.1 Drosophila guanche | reverse complement strand
CCCTATAGAGGTTTTTGCCACGGCTTCCGCAAATCGGGTGCCTTCAATAGGGAGTGCCTCTTAGTAGTCATTTGTTCTCGTATTTTAATACAAGAAACACACAAACACTTCAATATTATTCGTAAATAGAAACAATTATATACATATCCAACCAAATAAAGTATCAGACATTGCCGACTAGGTATTTTCCCCCTACCATATGTAAGGACAAATTTTAAATTGTTCATCATATGAAATATACCAAGCACGACACCACTCCCTATAAAGGTTTTCTGCCACGGCTTCCGCAAAACAGGTGATTACAATCGAGAGTGCCCCTTACCAGTCATTTGTTCTCGTATTTTAATACGAGAAACACACAAACACTTCAATATTATTCATATATAGTAACAATTATATACATAACCAACCAAATAAAGTATCAGACATTACCATCTACGTATTTTCCCCATATCATATGAAAGGACAAATTTTAAATTGTTTATCATATGAAATATACCAAGCACGACACCACTCCCTATAGAGGTTTTTTGCCACGGCTTCCGCAAATCGGGTGCCTTCAATAGGGAGTGCCTCTTAGTAGTC
>NW_023005606.1:0-585 GCF_900245975.1 Drosophila guanche | reverse complement strand
TTTGACTTTAAAAACTCGGGAAAAGTCGGGTTTATTTTCTATGGACGAACTTGTTTTTTTAGGAACTTATTAAGGATGTAATTTTTAGTTTAAGGTTTTTTCAGAGGTTGCGGTTTGTTTTTTCACATAACTTAAGTATCTAGGATCTGGTTGCAAAAAACTTTGATTATCTGAAAAGTTGATTGATTCTGTCTTAAAATGGATCCAAACTCTGTGTGGTTTTGGCCTACCGTCTGGGTAAAGCTTTGAAATGCAAAAATGTTGATTTTTGTGAGGTATTTTTTACGAATTTTTGACTTTCAAAACTCGGGAAAAGTCGGGTTTATTTTCTATGGCAGAACTTGTTTTTTTAGGAACTTATTAAGGATGTAATTTTTTGTGTAAGGTTTTTTCAGAGGTTGCGGTTTGTTTTTTCACATAACTTAAGTATCTTAGATCTGGTTGTAAAAAACTTTGATTATCTGAAAAGTTGATTGATACTGCTTTAAAATGGATCCAAACTCTGTGTGGTTTTGGCCTACCGTCTGGGTAAAGCTTTGAAATGCAAAAATGTTCATTTTTGTGAGTTATTTTTTACGAATTTTT
>NW_023005605.1:0-585 GCF_900245975.1 Drosophila guanche | reverse complement strand
AGTATCTTAGATCTGGTTGCAAAAAACTTTGATTATCTGAAAAGTTGATTGATTCTGTCATAAAATAAATCCAAACTCTGTGTGGTTTTGACCTACCATCTAAGTAAAGCTTTGAAAAACAAAAATTTTGATTTTTGTGATGTATTTTGTACGAAATTTTGACTTTGAAAACTCGCGTTTATTTTCTATGGCAGAACTTGTTTTTTAAGAACATATTAAGGAAGTTATTTTAAGATTAAGGTTTTTTCAGAGGTTGCGGTTTGTTTTTTCACATAACTTAAGTATCTTAATTTTGGTTGTAAAAAACTTAGATTATCTGAAAAGTTGATTGATACTGCTATAAAATGGATCCAAACTGTTTGTGGTTTTAGCCTACCGTCTGGGTAAAGCTTTAAAATGCAAAAATGTTGATTGTTGTGAGATTTTTTTTTTACAAATTTTGACTTTAAGAACTCGGGAAAAGTCGGGTTTATTTTCTATGGCAGAACTTGTTTTTTAGGAACTAGCAATTTTGTAATTTTTAGTTTAAGGTTTTTTCAGAGGTTGCGGTTTGTTTTTTTACATAACTTAAGTATCTTAGATCTG
>NW_023005604.1:0-585 GCF_900245975.1 Drosophila guanche | reverse complement strand
GAATCTCAGAGACTATAAAAGCTAGATCTACCAAAATTTGCATCCAGACTTCTGTATGCTCACACTGTTACAAGTGTATTTAAAAAATGTGCCCCGCCCCCTTCCGCCCCCGCAAAATTTCGAAAACCTCCCAAATCTACAATTTTAAAGATAAAAAAATACTAAAAACGCCATTCTGTAGGGAATGGCCATATCTATCAGATCTCCAAATTAGGATGCGATTGGATCATTATTATAGCCAGAAAGAAGAAATTAATTAGCAGTGGCTGAACCCACACTGTCCTGCAGCTTTTGTTGTTCTTTTCACATTCTCTCATTCACACTCTGCTTCACTCGGCCTCTGCCTCTGCCGACTTTAAACCACCCCCCTCCCCCCTCACGCAGCTTATATTTGTTTTTTACCCGGTACTCGAAGAGTAAATTGGGTATATTGTATTTGTGCAAAAAGTTAATGTATGTAACACACAGAAGGAATCGTTTCCGACCCCATAAAGTGTATATATTCTTGATCACCATCAATAGCCGAGTCGATTGAGCCCTGTCTGTCCGTCCGTCTGTCCTTCCGTCTGTCCGTCCGTCTTGTTG
>NW_023005603.1:0-585 GCF_900245975.1 Drosophila guanche | reverse complement strand
CAGTTTGGATCAATTTTTTAGCAGTATCAATCAACTTTTCAGATAATCAAAGTTTTTTGCAACCAGATCTAAGATACTTAAGTTATGTGTTAAAAACAGACCGCAACCTCTGAAAAAAATTTTAAACTAAAAATTACATCTTTAATAAGTTCCTAAAAAAAAGTTCTGCCATAGAAAATAAACCCTAATGTTCCCGAGTGTTTAAACTCAATATTCCGACAATAAAAATCTCACAACAACCAACATGTTTGCATTTCAAAGCTTTACCCAGGCGGTAGGCCAAAACCACACACAGTTTGGATCAATTTTTTAGCAGTATCAATAAACTTTTCAGATAATTAAAGTTTTTTGCAACCAGATGTAAGATACTTAAGTTATGTGAAAAAAAACCGCAACCTCTGAAAAAATCTTAAACAAAAAAAGTACAAACTTTGAAAATTCTTAAAAGAAAAGTTCTGCCATAGAAAATAAACCCTAATGTTCCCGAGTTCTTAAAGTTAATATTTCGACAATAAAAATCTCACAACAACCAACATTTTTGCATTTCAAAGCTTTACCCAGACGGTAGGAAAAAACCACACACAG
>NW_023005602.1:0-585 GCF_900245975.1 Drosophila guanche | reverse complement strand
AATCAAAGTTTTTTACAAACCAAATTATGTGAAAAAAACAAACCGCAACCTCTGAGAAAACCTTAATCTAAAAATTACATTCTTAATAAGTTCTTAAAAAACAGGTTCTGCCATAGAAAGTAAACCCGACTTTTCCCGAGTTTTTAAAGTCAAAATTTCGTAAAAAATACCTCACAAAAATCAACATGTTTGCATTTCAGAGCTTTACCCAGACGGTAGGCCAAAACCACACAGAGTTTGGATGCACTTTATAGCAGTATCAATCAACTTTTCAGATAATCAAAGTTCTTTACAACCAGATCTAAGGTACTTAAGTTATGTAAAAAAAAAACAAACCTCAACCTCTGAAAAAACCTTAAACTAAAAATTACAAAATTACTGTTTCTTAAAAAACAAGTTCTGCCATAGAAAATAAACCCGACTTTTCCCGAGTTTTTAAAGTAAAAATATTGAAAAAAAAATCTCACATCAATCAACATTTCTGAATTTCAAAGCTTTACCCGGACGGTAGGCCAAAACCACACAGTTTGGATCCAATTTATAGTAGTATCAATCAACTTTTCAGATAATCAAAGTTTTTTACAA
>NW_023005601.1:0-585 GCF_900245975.1 Drosophila guanche | reverse complement strand
GCAAACATGTTGATTTTTGTGAGGTATTTTTTACGAAATTTTGACTTTAAAAATTCGGGAAAAGTCGGGTTTATTTTCTATGGAAGAACTTTTCTTTTAAAAATTTTCAAAGTTTGTTACTTTTTTGTTTAAGGTTTTTTAGAAGTAGCGGTTTGTTTTTTCACATAACTTAAGTATCTTAATTTTGGTTGTAAAAAACTTTGATTATATAAAAAGTTGATTGATACTGCTATTAAATGGATCCAAACTGTTTGTGGTTTTGGCCTACCGTCTCGGAAAAGCTTTGAAATGCAAAAATGTTGATTGTTGTGAGATTTTTTGTTTTCGAAATTTTTACTTTAAAAATTCGGGAAAAGTCGGGTTTATTTTCTATGGAAGAACTTTTTTTTTAAGAACTTATTAAGGAAGTAATTTTTAGTTTAAGGTTTTTTTTAGAGCTTGCGGTTTGTTTTTTTTTTCATAACTTAAGTATCTTAGATCTGGTTGCAAAAAAACTTTGATTATCTGAAAAGTTGATTGATTCTGCTATAAAATGGATCCAAACTCTGTGTGGTTTTGGCCTACCGTCTCGGAAAAGCTTTGAAA
>NW_023005600.1:0-585 GCF_900245975.1 Drosophila guanche | reverse complement strand
AAGCTTTTCCGAGACGGTGGGCCAAAACCAAACAGAGTTTGGATCCACTTTATAGCAGTATCAATCAACTTTTCAGATAATCAACGTTTTTTACAACCAAAATTAAGATACTTAAGTTATGTGAAAAAACACAACACTGAACAAACCTTAAACCAAAAATTACAAAATTACTAGTTCTTAAAAAACAAGTTCTGCCATCGAAAATAAACCCAACTCTTCCCGAGTTTTTAAACTCAAAATTTCGAGAAAAAAAAGTCTCACAACAATCAACATTTTTGCATTTCAAAGCTTTTCGAGACGGTAGGTCAAAACCACTCAGAGTTTGGATCCATTTTATATCAGTATCAATCAACTTTTCAGATAATCAAAGTTTTTTACAACCACAGTTAAGATACTTAAGTTATGTGAAAAAACAAACCACAACCTCTGAAAAAACCTTAAACTAAAAATTACAAAATTGCTAGTTCTTAAAAAACAAGATCTGCCATAGAAAATAAAAGCGACTTTTCCCGAGTTTTTAAAGTCAAAATTTCGAAAAAAAAATCTCACAACAATCCACATTTTTGCATTTCAAAGCTTTTCCGA
>NW_023005599.1:0-585 GCF_900245975.1 Drosophila guanche | reverse complement strand
CAAGTTTTTAAAGTCAAAATTTCGTACAAAATACCTCACAAAAATCAACATTTTTGCATTTTAAAGCTTTACCCAGACGGTAGGCCAAAACCACACAGAGTTTGGATCCATTTTATAGCAGTATCAATCAACTTTTCAGATAATCAAAGTTTTTTACAACCAAAATTAAGATACTTAAGTTATGTGAAAAAACAAACCGCAACCTCCGAAAAAAACCTTAAACTAAAAATTACAAAAATGCTAGTTCTTAAAAAACAAGTTCTGGCATAGAAAATAAAACCGACTTCTCCCGAGTTTTTAAAGTAAAAATTTCGAAAAAAAAATCTCACAACAATCCACATTTTTGCATTTCAAAGCTTTTCCAAGGCGGTAGGCCAAAACCACACAGAGTTTGGTTTCTCACAAACCGCAACCTCTAAATAAACCTTAAATTAAAAATTACAAAATTGCTAGATCCTAAAAAACAAGTTCTGCCATAGAAAATAAACCCGACTTTTCCCGAGTTTTTAAAGTAAAAATATCGAAAAAAAAAATCTCACATCTCACATTTTCATTTTATAGCAGTATCAATCAACTTTTCAGATA
>NW_023005598.1:0-585 GCF_900245975.1 Drosophila guanche | reverse complement strand
TTAGTTTAAGGTTTTTTCAGAGGTTTTGGTTTGTTTTTTCACATAACTTAAGTATCTTAACTGTGGTTGTAAAAAACTTTGATTATCTGAAAAGTTGATTGATACTGCTATAAAATGGATCCAAACTCTGAGTGGTTTTGGCCTACCGTCTCGGAAAAGCTTTGAAATGCAAAAATGTGGATTGTTGTGAGATTATTTTTTTCGAAATTTTGACTTTAAAAACTCGGGAAAAGTTGGTTTTATTTTCTATGGCAGAAATTTTCTTTTAAGAATTTTCAAAGTTTGTACATTTTTTTTTAAGGTTTTTTCAGAGGTTGCGGTTTTTTTTCACATAGCTTAAGTATCTTAGATCTGGTTGGAAAAAACTTTGATTATCTGAAAAGTTGATTGATACTGCTATAAAATGGATCCAAACTCTTTGTGGTTTTGGTCTACCGTCTGGGAAAAGCTTTGAAATACAAAAATGTTTATTGTTGTTAAATTTTTATTGTCGAAATATTGACTTTAAAAACTCGGGAACAGTCGGGTTTATTTTCTATGGCAGAACTTTTTTTTAGGAACTTATTAAAGATGTAATTTTTAGTT
>NW_023005597.1:0-585 GCF_900245975.1 Drosophila guanche | reverse complement strand
AACAATCCACATTTTTGCATTTCAAAGCTTTTCCGAGACGGTAGGCCAAAACCACACAGAGTTTGGATCCATTTTATAGCAGAATCAATCAACTTTTCAGATAATCAAAATTTTTTTGCAACCAGATCTAAGATACTTATGTTATGAAAAAAAAACAAACCGCAAGCTCTAAAAAAAACCTTAAACTAAAAATTACTTCCTTAATAAGTTCTTAAAAGAAAAGTTCTTCCATAGAAAATAAACCCGACTTTTCCCGAATTTTTAAAGTAAAAATTTCGAAGAAAAAAAAAATCTCACAACAATCAACATTTTTGCATTTCAAAGCTTTTCCGAGACGGTAGGCCAAAACCACAAACAGTTTGGATCCATTTAATAGCAGTATCAATCAACTTTTTAGATAATCAAGGTTTTTTACAACCAAAATTAAGATACTTAAGTTATGTGAAAAAACAAACCGCAACCTATGAAAATTCAAAGTAATCAAAGTTCTTTACAACCAGGTCTAAGATGGTTAAGTTATGTGAAAAAACAAACCGCTACTTCTAAAAAACCTTAAACAAAAAAGTAACAAACTTTGAAAATTTT
>NW_023005596.1:0-585 GCF_900245975.1 Drosophila guanche | reverse complement strand
GTAGAACTTTTCTTTTAAAAATTTTCAAAGTTTGTTACTTTTTTGTTTAAGGTTTTTTAGAAGTAGCGGTTTGTTTTTTCACATAACTTAACCATCTTAGACCTGGTTGTAAAGAACTTTGATTACTTTGATTTTTCATAGGTTGCGGTTTGTTTTTTCACAAAACTTAAGTATCTTAATTTTGGTTGTAAAAAACCTTCATTATCTAAAAAGTTGATTGATACTGCTATAAAATGGATCCAAACTCTGTGTGGTTTTGGCCTACCGTCTCGGAAAAGCTTTGAAATGCAAAAATTTTGATTGTTGTGAGATTTTTTTTTTCTTCGAAATTTTGATTTTTAAAAACTCGGGAAAATTCGGTTTTATTTTCTATGGCAGAACTTGTATTTTAAGAACTTGTAATTTTGTAATTTTTAGTTTAAGGATTTTTCAGATGTTGTGGTTGGTTTTTCACATAACTAAAGTATCTTAATTTTGGTTGTAAAAAACTTTGATTATCTGAAAAGTTGATTGATTCTGCTATAAAATGGATCCAAACTCTGTGTGGGTTTGGCCTACCGTCTCGGTAAAGCTTTAAAATGCAAA
>NW_023005595.1:0-585 GCF_900245975.1 Drosophila guanche | reverse complement strand
TTTTGTGGTTTTAGCCTACCGTCTCGGAAAAGCTTTGAAATGCAAAAATGTTGATTTTTGTGAGATTTTTTTTCTCGAAATTTTGCCTTTAAAAACTCGGGAAAAGTCGGATTTATTTTCTATGGCAGAACTTGTTTTTTAAGAACTAGTAATTTTGTAATTTTTAGGTTAAGGTTCTTTCAGAGGTTGTGGTTTGTTTTTTTACATAACTTAAGTATCTTAATTTTGGTTGTAAAAAACTTTGATTCTCTGAAAAGTTGATTGATACTGCTATTAAATGGATCCAAACTGTTTGCGGTTTTGGCCTACGGTCTCGGAAAAGCTTTGAAATGCAAAAATGTTGATTGTTGTGAGATTTTTTTTCAATTTTGTAATTTTTAGTTTAAGGTTTTTTCAGAGGTTTAGGTTTGTTTTTTCACATAACTTAAGTATCTTAACTGTGGTTGTAAAAAACTTTGATTATCTGAAAAGTTGATTGATACTGCTATAAAATGGATCCAAACTCTGAGTGGTTTTGGCATACCGTCTCGAAAAGCTTTGAAATGCAAAAATGTGGATTGTTGTGAGATTTTTTTTTTCGAAATT
>NW_023005594.1:0-585 GCF_900245975.1 Drosophila guanche | reverse complement strand
TAAAAGAAAAGTTCTGCCATAGAAAATAAGCCCGACTGTTCCCGAGTTTTTAAAGTCAATATTTCGACAATAAAAATCTCACAACAATCAACATTTTTGCATTTCAAAGCTTAACCTAGACGGTAGGCCAAAACCACACAGAGTTTGGATCCATTTTATAGCATTTTCAATAAACTTTTCAGATATTCAAAGTTTTTTGAAACCAGATCTAAGATACTTAAGTTATGTGAAAAAACAAACCTCAATCTCTGAAAAAACCTTCAACAAAAAAGTACAAACGTTGAAAATTCTTAAAAGAAAAGCTCTGCCATAGAAAATAAACCCGACTGTTCCCGAGCTTTTAAAGTCAATATTTCGACAATAAAAATCTCACAACAACAAAAATGTTTGCATTTCAAAGCTTTTCCCAGACGGTAGACCAAAACCACAAAGAGTTTGGATCCATTTTACAGCAGTATCAATAAACTTTTCAGATAATCAAAGTTTTTTGCAACCAGATCTAAGATACTTAAGTTATGTGAAAAAACAAACCGCAATCTCTGAAAAAACCTTCAACAAAAAAGTACAAACTTTGAAAATTCTTAA
>NW_023005593.1:0-585 GCF_900245975.1 Drosophila guanche | reverse complement strand
AATTACTTCCTTAATAAGTTCCTAAAAAACAAGTTCTGCCAAAGAAAAAAAACCCGAGTTTTTAAAGTCAAAATTTCGTACAAAATACCTCACAAAAATGAACATTTTTGCATTTTAAAGCTTTACCCAGACGGTAGGCCAAAACCACACAGAGTTTGGATCCATTTTATAGAAGAATCAATCAACTTTTCAGATAATCAAGGCTTTTTACAACCAAAATTAAGATACTTAAGTTATGTGAAAAACCAACCGCAACATCTGAAAAAACCTTAACCTAAAAATTACTTCCTTAACAAGTTCCTAAAAAACAAGTTCTGTCAAAAAAAATAAACCCAACTTTTCCCGAGTTTTTAAAGTCAAAATTTCGAAAAAAAAAAATCTCACATCAATCCACATTTTTGCATTTCAAAGCTTTTCCGAGACGGTAGGCCAAAAGCACACAGAGTTTGGATCCACTTTATAGCAGTATCAATCAACTTTTCAGATAATCAAAGTTTTTTACATCCAAAATTAATATACTTAAGTTATGTGAAAAAACGAACCGCAACCTCTGAAAAAACCTTAAACTAAAAATTACAAAATTGC
>NW_023005592.1:0-585 GCF_900245975.1 Drosophila guanche | reverse complement strand
AATCCACAAACAGTTTGGATCCATTTTATAGCAGTATCAATCAACTTTTCAGATAATCAAAGTTTTTTACAACCAAAATTAAGATAAACAAACCGCAACCTCTGAAAAAATCTCACAACAATCAACAATTTTGCATTACAAAGATTTACCCAGACGGTAGGCCAAAACCACACAGAGTTTGGATCCATTTTATAGCAGTTTCAATCAACTTTTCAGATAATCAAAGTTTTTTACAACCATAATTAAAATACTTAAGTTATGTGAAAAAACAAACCGCACCTCTGAAAAAAAATTAAACTAAAAATTACAAAATTGCTAGTTCTTAAAAAACAAGATCTGCCATAGAAAATATAAGCGACTTTTCAAGTAATCAAAGTTTTTTACAACCAAAATTAAGATACTTAAGTTATGTGAAAAAAACCGCAACCTCTGAAAAAACATGAAACTTAAAATTACTTCCTTAATAAGTTCTTAAAAAACAAGTTATGCGATAGAAAATAAACCCGACTTTTCCCGAGTTTTTAAAGTCAAAATTTGGAAAAAAAAAATCTCACAACAATCAACAATTTTGCATTACAAAGCTTC
>NW_023005591.1:0-585 GCF_900245975.1 Drosophila guanche | reverse complement strand
TGTTTGCCGACATATTCAAAAATGATAGCGAGGATGGATGTGCGGACGTTCTACGCTTACTGTTTACGAAGCTGTAAAACTGTTTAGGGTCCTTTGAAAAACGTATCCTGCATCGAAGGAGGTAGTTCCTATAGCATTGAGCATTAAGAACAGTGAAGTTTGACCGAGCTATTAAGTAATTAGAAAGAGAAGAGGGAGACCAACTTCTTGAGATTTTTTAAATAGTCTTGATTTTAGATTTTTTAGACTGGATAACTCTTTGGTGAACCAAGGAGGTTTCGCAGATCTAGTCGGACATGAAAGTGGGACACACGTGTCAAAAATTGTGTCAAGTACATTATAAAAAATGTTTGTGCCTTCAATGACGTCACTGCACAAGTACAGTGTTGAGCTTCGTAAACTCGGCTTTACGAAAGCAGCGGACGCGTTCAGATAGCCTACCCGCACGATCCGATACAGTAGGTCCAATATCTATCGACACTTCGAAAGTAGGATGATAGCAGTCTTCAGGTATAGTGAGCGGGAGTGCTCGTGTTAACAACGCTACGGTCGGATCCGAGACAAAGCACAGATCAAGCAATCGAC
>NW_023005590.1:0-585 GCF_900245975.1 Drosophila guanche | reverse complement strand
AGATTTTTTTTTTTCGAAATTTTTACTTTAAAAACTCGGGAAAAGTCGGGTTTATTTTCTATGGCAGAACTAGTTTTTTAAGAACTTATTAAGGATGTAATTTTAAGTAAAAGGTTTTTTCAGATGTTACGGTTTGTCTTTTCACATAATTTAAGAATCTTAGATCTGGTTGTAAAGAACTCTGATTATCTGAAAAAGTTGATTGATACTGATATAAAGTGGATTCAAACGCTGTGTGGTTTTGGCCTACCGTCTGGGCAAAGCTTTGAAATGCAAAAATGTTGATTGATGTGAGATTTTTTTTTCGATATTTTTACTTTAAAAACTCGGAAAAAGTCGGGTTTATTTTCTATAGCAGAACTTGTTTTTTAGGAACTTATTAAGGATGTAATTTTTAGTTTAAGGTTTTTTCAGAGGTTGTGGTTTGTTTTTTCACATAACTTAAGTATCTTAATTTTGGTTGTAAAAAACTTAGATTATCTGAAAAGTTGATTGATACTGCTATAAAATGGATCCAAACTGTGTGGTTTTGGGTTACCGTCTGGGTAAAGCTTTGAAATGCAAAAATGTTGATTGATGTTAGAT
>NW_023005589.1:0-585 GCF_900245975.1 Drosophila guanche | reverse complement strand
ATGTGAAAAAACAAACCGAAACCTCTGAAAAAACCTTAAACTAAAAATTACAAAATTGCTAGTTCTTAAAAAACAAGTTCTGCCATAGAAAATAAAACCAACTTTTCCCGAGTTTTTAAAGTCAAAAATTCGAAAAAAAAAAATCTCACAACAATCCACATTTTTGCGTTTCAAAGCTTTTCCGAGACGGTAGGCCAAAACCACACAGAGTTTGGATCCATTTTATAGCAGAATCAATCAACTTTTCAGATAATCAACGTTTTTTTGCAACCAGATCTAAGATACTTATGTTATGAAAAAAAAAACAAACCGCAAGCTCTAAAAAAAACCTTAAACTAAAAATTACTTCCTTAATACGTTTTTAAAAGAAAAGTTCTTCCATAGATAATAAACCCGACTTTTCCCGAATTTTTAAAGTAAAAATTTCGAAGAAAAAAAAAATCTCACAACAATCAACATTTTTGCATTTCAAAGCTTTTCCGAGACGGTAGGCCAAAACCACACAGAGTTTGGATCCATTTTATAGCAGAATCAATCAACTTTTCAGATAATCAAAGTTTTTTACAACCAAAATTAAGATACTTA
>NW_023005588.1:0-585 GCF_900245975.1 Drosophila guanche | reverse complement strand
AATACCTCACAAAAATGAACATTTTTGCATTTTAAAGCTTTTCCGAGACGGTAGGCCAAAACCACACAGAGTTTGGATCCACTTTATAGCAGTATCAATCAACTTTTCAGATAATCAAAATTTTTTACAACCAAAAGTCAGATTCAAACAAACCGCAACCTCTGAAAAAACCTTAAACTAAAAATTACATCCTTAATAAATTCCTATAAAAACAAGTTCTGCCATAGAAAATAAACCCGACTTTTCCCGAGTTTTTAAAGTAAAAATATCGAAAAAAAAAAAAATCTCACATCAATCAACATTTTTGCATTTCAAAGGCTTATCCAGACGGTAGGCCAAAACCACTCAGTTTGGATCCATTTTATAGCAGTATCAATCAACTTTTTAGATAATCAAAGTCTTTTACAAACAAAATTAAAATACTTAAGTTATGTGAAAAAACGAACCGCAACCTCTGAAAAAACCTGAAACTAAAAATTACAAAATAGCTAGTTCTTAAAAAAACAAGTTCTGCCATAGAAAATAAAACCAACTTTTCCCGAGTTTTTAAAGTCAAAATTTCGAGAAAAAAAAATCTCACAACAA
>NW_023005587.1:0-585 GCF_900245975.1 Drosophila guanche | reverse complement strand
GAACTTGTTTTTTAAGAACTAGTAATTTTGTAGTTTTTAGGTTAAGGTTTTTTCAGAGGTTGTGGTTTGTTTTTTTAAGTAACTTAAGTATCTTAGATCTGGTTGCAAAAACCCTTGATTATCTGAAAAGTTGATTGATACTGCTATTAAATGTATCCAAACTTTTTGTGGTTTTGGCCTACCGTCTCGGAAAAACTTTAAAATGCAAAAATGTTGATTTTTGTGAGATTTTTTTTTCTCGAAATTTTGCCTTTAAAAACTCGGGAAAAGTTGGTTTTATTTTCTATGGCAGAACTTGTTTTTTAAGAACTAGCAATTTTGTAATTTTTAGTTTAAGGTTTTTTCAGAGGTTTCGGTTTGTTTTTTCACATAACTTGAGTATCTTTACTGTGGTTGTAAAAAACTTTGATTATCTGAAAAGTTTATTGATTCTGCTATAAAATGGATCCAAACTCTGAGTGGTTTTGGCCTACCGTCTCGAAAAGCTTTGAAATGCAAAAATGTGGATTGTTGTGAGATTTTTTTTTTTCGAAATTTTGACTTTAAAAACTCGGGAAAAGTTGGTTTTATTTTCTATGGCAGAAC
>NW_023005586.1:0-585 GCF_900245975.1 Drosophila guanche | reverse complement strand
AGTGGTGTCGTGCTTGGTATATTTCATATGATGAACAATTTAAAATTTGTCCTTACATATGATATGGGGAAAATACCTAGATGGCAATGTCTGATACTTTATATGGTTTGATATGTATATAATTGTTACTATTTACGAATAATATTGAAGTGTTTGTGTGTTTCTTGTATTAAAATACGAGAAAAAATGACTGCTTAGAGGCACTCTCGATTGTAATCACCCGATTTGCGGAAGCCGTGTCAGAAAACCTTTATAGGGATTGGTGTCGTGCTTGGTATATTTCATATGATGAACAATTTAAAATTTGTCCTTACATATGATATGGGGAAAATACCTAGATGGCAATGTCTGATACTTTATATGGTTTGATATGTATATAATTGTTTCTATTTACGAATAATATTGAAGTGTTTGTTTGTTTCTTGTATTAAAATACGAGAACAAATGACTGGTAAGAGGCACTCTCGGATGTAATCGCCCGATTTGCGGAAGCCGTGGCAGAAAACCTTTATAGGGAGTGGTGTCGTGCTTGGTATATTTCATATGATGAACAATTTAAAATTTGTCCTTACATATGATATGGGG
>NW_023005585.1:0-585 GCF_900245975.1 Drosophila guanche | reverse complement strand
ATTATCTTAGATCTGGTTGCAAAAAACTTTGATTATCTGAAAAGTTGATTGATACTGCTATAAAATGGATCCAAACTGTTTGTGGTTTTGGCCTACCATCTCGGAAAAGCTTTGAAATGCAAAAATGTTGATTGTTGTGAGATTTTTTGTTTTCGAAATTTTCACTTTAAAATCTCGGGCTTATTTTCTATGGCAGAACCTGTTTTTTAAGAACTTATTAAGGAAGTAATTTTAAGTTTAAGGTTTTTTCAGAGGTTGCGGTTTGTTTTTTCACATAACTTAAGTATCTTAATTTTGGTTGTACAAAACTTTGGTTATCTGAAAAGTTGATTGATACTGCTATAAAATGGATCCAAACTCTGTGTGGTTTTGGCCTACCGTCTGGGTGAAGCTTTAAAATGCAAAAATGTTGATTGTTGTGAAATTTTTTTTTTCCCAAATTTTGACTTTAAGAACTCGGGAAAAGTCGGGTTTATTTTCTATGGCAGAACTTGTTTTTTAGGAACTAGCAATTTTGTAATTTTTAGTTTAAGGTTTTTTCAGAGGTTGCGGTTTGTTTTTTCATATAACTTAAGTATCTAAGAT
>NW_023005584.1:0-585 GCF_900245975.1 Drosophila guanche | reverse complement strand
CAACCTCTGAAAAAACCTTAACCTAAAAACTACAAAATTACTAGTTCTTAAAAAACAAGTTCTGCCATAGAAAATAAAACCGACTTTTCCCGAGTTTTTAAAGTCAAAATTTCGAGAAAAAAAATCTCACAAAAATAAACATTTTTGCATTTCAAAGCTTTTCCGAGACGGTAGGCCAAAACCACAAACAGTTTGGATCCATTAAATAGCAGTATCCATCAACTTTTCAGATAATCAAGGGTTTTTACAACCAAAATTAAGATACTTAAGTTATGTGAAAAAACAAACCACAACCTCTGAAAAAACCTTAAACTAAAAATTACAAAATTGCTAGTTCTTAAAAAACAAGTTCTGCCATAGAAAATAAACCCGAGTTTTTAAAGTCTCAATTTCGTCCAAATACCTCACAAAAATGAACATTTTTGCATTTTAAAGCTTTACCGAGACGGTAGGCCAAACCCACACAGAGTTTGGATCCATTTTATAGCAGAATCAATCAACTTTTCAGATAATCAAAGTTTTTTACAACCAAAATTAAGATACTTAAGTTATGTGAAAAACCAACCGCAACATCTGAAAAAACCT
>NW_023005583.1:0-585 GCF_900245975.1 Drosophila guanche | reverse complement strand
CATCATAACCAATATACATCTTGTATTTATATCAAAACAATGCCTATTTTATATGAAAGGCCATACAGTACAGTATATCATATCGTACATTATCGTTTCTTCATAATCAAATCATGCTGAAGTTATATTATACATGTATATGGGAAACATATGTATGCTATGTATTTTCCCCATATCATATGTAAAGACAAATTTTAAAATTTTCAACATATAAAACATACCCAGCACGATACCACTCCCTATATAGGTTTTTTGCCACGGCTTCCGCAAATCGGGTGCCTACATCAGGGAGTTCCCCTTAACAGTCATTTCTTCTAGTATTTTAATAAAAGAAAAACACAAACACTTCAATGTTATTCATATATAGTAACAACTATATACATAAACCGTTCGTTCTCTTTTGTAGTGACCAGACGTGTTTTTGTTTTGCGCTCCGTATTTTCCTTTATATTTTGAATAAACACCGGGTTTTATTTCGAAATAATTCTTCTATAATTATTTAATAGCTTGCCGCTTCTCTTAACTATCTTAATACGCGAGTGCATGCCTATTACTTTGTTTAAAATTAAAATCGTATTAATTTGT
>NW_023005582.1:0-585 GCF_900245975.1 Drosophila guanche | reverse complement strand
TTTTTTTTTCGTCATTTTGACTTTTAAAATTCGGGAAGAGTCGGGTTTATTTTCTATGGCAGAACTTTTTTTTAAAGATTTTTAAATTAAATTAAATTTTTAAGAAAGTAATTTTCTTTTTAAGGTTTTTTCAGAGGTAGCGATTTGTTTTTTCACATAACTTAAGTATCTTAATTTTGGTTGTAAAAACTTTGGTTATCTGAAAAGTTGATTGATACTGCTATAAAATGGATCCAAACTCTGTGTGGTTGTGGGCTACCGTCTGGGTAAAGCTTTGAAATGCAAAAATGTTGATTGTTGTGAGATTTTTTTTTTTCGAAATTTTTACTTTCTATGGCAGAACTTGTTTTTTAAGAGCTTATTAAGGATGTAATTTTAAGTTTAAAGTTTTTTCAGAGGTTGCGGTTTGTTTTTTCACATAACTTAAAAATCTTAGATCTGGTTGTAAAGAACTTTGATTATCTGAAAAAGTTGATTGATACTGATATAAAGTGGATCCAAACTCTGTGTGGTTTTGGTCTACCGTCTGGGTAAAACTTTGAAATGCAAAAATGTTGATTTTTGTGAGGTATTTTTTACGAAATT
>NW_023005581.1:0-585 GCF_900245975.1 Drosophila guanche | reverse complement strand
CTTAAACTTAAAATAACTTCCTTAATAAGTTCTTAAAAAACAAGTTCTGCCACAGAAAATAAACCCGACTTTTCCCGAGTTTTTAAATTAAAAATTTCGAAAACCAAAAATTTCGCAACAATCAACATTTTTGAATTTCAAAGCTTTACCCAGACGGTAGGCCAAAACCACACAGAGTTTGGATCCATTTTATAGTAGAATCAATAAACTTTTCAGATAATCAAAGTTTTTTGCAATCAGATCTAAGATACTTAAGTTATGTGAAAAACCCGCAACCTCTGAAAACCCCTTAAACTAAAAAATAACAAAATTGATAGTTCTTAAAAAACAAGTTCTGCCATAGAAAATAAATCCGACTTTTTCCGAGTTTTTAAAGTCCAAATTAAAAAAAAAAAATCTCACAACAGTCAACATTTTTGAATTTCAAAGCTTTACCCAGACGGTAGGCCAAAACCACACAGAGTTTGGATCCATTTTATAGCAGTATCAATCAACTATTCAGATAATCAAAGTTTTTTACAACCAAAATTAAGATACTTAAGACATGTGAAAAAACAAACCGCAACCTCTGATAAAACCTTAAAC
>NW_023005580.1:0-585 GCF_900245975.1 Drosophila guanche | reverse complement strand
CTGTGTGTGGTTTTTTCCTACCGTCTGGGTAAAGCTTTGAAATGCAAAAATGTTGGTTGTTGTGAGATTTTTATTGTCGAAATATTAACTTTAAGAACTCGGGAACATTAGGGTTTATTTTCTATGGCAGAACTTTTCTTTTAAGAATTTTCAAAGTTTGTACTTTTTTTGTTTAAGATTTTTTCAGAGGTTGCGGTTTGTTTTTTCACGTAACTAAAGTATCTTAGATCTGGTTGCAAAAAACTTTGATTATCTAAAAGTTGATTGATCCTGCTAAAATATTGATCCAAACTGTGTGTGGTTTTGGCCTACCGTCTGGGTAAAGCTTTGAAATGCAAAAATGTTGGTTGTTGTGAGATTTTTATTATCGGAATATTGAGTTTAAAAACTCGGGAACATTAGGGTTTATTTTCTATGGCAGAACTTTTTTTTAGGAACTTATTAAAGATGTAATTTTTAGTTTAAAATTTTTTTCAGAGGTTGCGGTCTGTTTTTAACACATAACTTAAGTATCTTAGATCTGGTTGCAAAAAACTTTGATTATCTGAAAAGTTGATTGATACTGCTAAAAAATTGATCCAAACT
>NW_023005579.1:0-585 GCF_900245975.1 Drosophila guanche | reverse complement strand
TTTTTCGAAATTTTGATTTTAAAAACTCGGGAAAAGTCGGTTTTATTTTCTATGGCAGAACTTGTTTTTTAAGAACTAGTAATTTTGTAATTTTTAGTTTAGGGTTTTTTCAGAGGTTGTGGTTTGTTTTTTTCACATAACTTAAGTATCTTAATTTTGGATGTAAAAACCCTTGATTATCTGAAAAGTTGATTGATACTGCTATTAAATGGATCCAAACTTTTTGTGGTTTTGGCCTACCGTCTCGGAAAAGCTTTGAAATGCCAAAATGTTGATTGATGTGAGATTTTTTTTTCGATATTTTTACTTTAAAAACTCGGGAAAAGTCGGGTTTATTTTCTATGGCAGAACTTGTTTTTTAGGAACTTATTAAGGATGTAATTTTTAGTTTAAGGTTTTTTCAGAGGTTGCGGTTTGTTTTTTCACATAACTTAAGAATCTGAATTTTGGTTGTAAATAATTTTGATTATCTGAAAAGTTGATTGATACTGCTATAAAGTGGATCCAAACTCTGTGTGGTTTTGGCCTACCGTCTCGGAAAAGCTTTGAAATGCAAAAATGTGGATTGTTGTGAGATTTTTTTTT
>NW_023005578.1:0-585 GCF_900245975.1 Drosophila guanche | reverse complement strand
CGCAACATCTGAAAAAACCTTAAACTAAAAATTACAAAATTACAAGTTCTTAAAAAACAAGTTCTGCCATAGAAAATAAAACCGACTTTTCCCGAGTTTTTAAAGTCAAAGTTTCGAAGAAAAAAAAAATCTCACAACAATCAACATTTTTGCATTTCAAAGCTTTTCCGAGACGGTAGGCCAAAACCACACAGAGTTCGGATCCATTTTATAGCAGAATCAATCAACTTTTCAGATAATCAAAGTTTTTTTGCAACCAGATCTAAGATACTTAAGTTATGAAAAAAAAAACCAACCGCAAGCTCTAAAAAAAACCTTAAACTAAAAATTACTTCCTTTATAAGTTCTTAAAAGAAAAGTTCTTCCATAGAAAATAAACCCAACTTTTCCCGAGTTTTTAAAGTAAAAATATCGAAAAAAAAAAATCTCACATCAATCAACATTTTTGCAATTTAAAGCTTTACCCAGACGGTAGGCCAAAACCACACAGAGTTTGGATCCATATTATAGCAGTATCAATCAACTTTTCAAATAATCAAAGTTTTTTTGCAACCAGATCTAAGATACTTAAGTTATGAAAAAAAA
>NW_023005577.1:0-585 GCF_900245975.1 Drosophila guanche | reverse complement strand
TTTTTTCACATAACTTAAGTATCTTAATTTTGGTTTTAAAAAACTTTGATTATCTGAAAAGTTGATTGATACTGCTATAAAATGGATGCAAACTGTTTGTGGATTTGGCCTACCGCCTGGGTAAGGATTTGAAATGCAAAAATGTAATTGATGTGAGATTTTTTTTTCTGATATTTTGACTTTAAAAACTCGGGAAAAGTTGGGTTTATTTTCTTTGGCAGAACTTGTTTTTTAGGAGCTTATTAAGGATGTAATTTTTAGTTTAAGGTTTTTTCAGAGGTTGCGTTTTGTTTTTTCACATAACTTAAATATCTTAATTTTGGTTGTAAAAAACTTTAATTATCTGAAAAGTTGATTGATACTGCTATATAATGGATCCAAACTGTGTGGTTTTGGCCTACCGTCTGGGTAAAGCTTTGAAATGCAAAAATGTTGATTGATGTGAGATTTTTTTTTTTTCGATATTTTTACTTTAAAAACTCGGGAAAAGTTGGGTTTATTTTCTTTGGCAGAACTTGTTTTTTAGGAACTTATTAGGAAGTAATTTTTATTTTAAGGTTTTTTCAGATGTTGCTGTTGGTTTTT
>NW_023005576.1:0-586 GCF_900245975.1 Drosophila guanche | reverse complement strand
TACTTTATATGGTTTGATATGTATATAATTGTTACTATATACGAATAATATTGAAGTGTTTGTGTGTTTCTTGTATTAAAATACGAGAAAAAATGACTGCTAAGAGGCACTCCCTATTGAAGGCACCCGATTTGCGGAAGCCGTGGCAAAAAACCTCTATAGGGAGTGGTGTCGTGCTTGGTATATTTCATATGATGAAAAATTTAAAATTTGTCTTTGCATATGATATGGGGAACATACCTAGCCGGCAATGTCTGATACTTTATTTGGTTGGATATGTGTATAGTTGTTTCTATTTACGAATAATATTGAAGTGTTTGTGTGTTTCTTGTATTAAAATACGAGAACAAATGACTACTAAGAGGCACTTCCTATTGAGGGCACCCTATTTGCGGAAGCCGTGGCAAAAAACCTCTATAGGGAGTGGTGTCGTGCTTGGTATATTTCATATGATGAACAAATTAAAATTTGTCCTTACATATGATATGGGGAAAATACCTAGATGGCAATGGCTGATACTCTATAGACGATAACGTTTAACGGGAGTGATGTCGTGCTTGGTATATTTCATATGATGAACAATTTA
>NW_023005575.1:0-586 GCF_900245975.1 Drosophila guanche | reverse complement strand
TTTAAGGTTTTTTTCAGAGGTTGGGGTTTGTTTTTTCACATAACTTAAATAACTTAATTTTGGTTGTAAAAAAATTTGATTATCTGAAAAGTTGATTGATACTGCTATAAAATGGATCCAAACTCTGTGTGGTTTTGGCCTACCGTCTCGGACAAGCTTTGAAATGCAATAATGATGATTGTTGGGAGATTTTTTTTTTTGTCCAATTTTAACTTTGAAAACTCTGGAAAAGTCGGGTTTATTTTCTATGGCAGAACTAGTCTTTAAAGAACTTATTAAGGATTTAATTTTTAGTTCAAAGTTTATACAGAGGTTGGGGTTTGTTTTTTCACATAACTTAAATAACTTAATTTTGGTTGTAAAAAAATTTGATTATCTGAAAAGTTGATTGATACTGCTATAAAATGGATCCAAACTCTGTGTGGTTTTGGTCTACCGTCTCGGACAAGCTTTGAAATGCAATAATGATGATTGTTGGGAGACTTTTTTTTTTTCGAATTTTTACTTAAAAAACTCTGGAAAAGTCGTGGTTATTTTCTATGGCAGAACTTGTTTTTTAAGAACTTATTAAGGATGTAATTTTTAG
>NW_023005574.1:0-586 GCF_900245975.1 Drosophila guanche | reverse complement strand
AAAACTCGGGAAAAGTTGGTTTTATTTTCTATGGCAGATCTTGTTTTTTAAGAACTAGCAATTTTGTAATTTTTAGTTTAAGGTTTTTTCAGAGGTTGTGGTTTGTTTTTTCACATAACTTAAGTATCTTAATTTTGGTTGTAAAAACCCTTGATTATCTGAAAAGTTGATTGATACTGCTATATAATGGATCCAAACTGGTTGGTTTTGGCCTACCGTCTCGGAAAAGCTTTGAAATGCAAAAATGTTGATTTTTGTGAGATTTTTTTTTCTCGAAATTTTGACTTTAAAAACTCGGGAAAAGTCGGTTTTATTTTCTATGGCAGAACTTGTTTTTTAGGAACTAGTAATTTTGTAATTTTTAGTTTAAGGTTTTTTCAGAGGTTTTGGTTTGTTTTTTCACATAACTTAAGTATCTTAATTTTGGTTGTAAAAAACTTTGATTATCTGAAAAGTTGATTGATACTGCTATAAAGTGGATCCAAACTCTGTGTGGTTTTGGCCTACCGTCTCGGAAAAGCTTTGAAATGCAAAAATGTGGATTGTTGTGAGATTTTTTTTCTCGAAATTTTGACTTTAAAAACTC
>NW_023005573.1:0-586 GCF_900245975.1 Drosophila guanche | reverse complement strand
TTGTTTTCTATGGCAGAACTTGTTTTTTAGGAACTTATTAAGGATGTAATTTTTAGTTTAAGGTTTTTTCAGAGGTTGCGGTTTGTTTTTTCACATAACTTAAGAATTTGAATTTTGGTTGTAAAAAATTTTGATTATCTGAAAAGTTGATTGATACTGCTATATAATGGATCCAAACTCTGTGTGCTTTTGGCCCACCGTCTCGGAAAAGCTTTGAAATGCAAAAATGTTGATTGAGATGAGATTTTTTTTTCGATATTTTTACTTTAAAATTTGGGAAAAGTCGGTTTTATTTTCTATGGCAGAACTTGTTTTTTAGGAACTTATTAAGGATGTAATTTTTAGTTTAAGGTTTTTTCAGAGGTTGCGGTTTGTTTTTTCACATAACTTAAGTATCTTAATTTTTGTTGTAAAAAACTTTGATTATCTGAAAAGTTGATTGATACTGCTATATAATGGATCCAAACTGTGTGGTTTTGGCCTACCGTCTGGGTAAAGCTTTGAAATGCAAAAATGTTGATTGATGTGAGATTTTTTTTTTTTCGATATTTTTACTTTAAAAACTCGGGAAAAGTCGGGTTTATTT
>NW_023005572.1:0-586 GCF_900245975.1 Drosophila guanche | reverse complement strand
ATAAGGTACGATATGATATACTGTACTGTATGGCCTTTCATATGAAATAGGCATTGTATTGATATAAATACAAAATGTATAATGGTTATGATGGTTGATATCATAAGGGCATTTTTTCCATATACATGTATAATATAACTTCAGCATGATTTGATTATAAAGAAACGATAATGTACGATATGATATTCTGTATGATTTTTCATATGATAGCCGTGACCCTGGGGAAAAACCTGTATATGCACTGGTGTCCGACTTGATATATATCATCTGATGACAAATTTTAAATGTTGTCTTTACATATGATATGGGGGAAAATACCTAGCTGACAATGTCTGATACTTTATTTGGTTGGATATGTATATAGTTGTTACTATATATGAATAACACTGAAGTGTTTGTGTTTTTCTTTTATTAAAATACTAGAAGAAATGACTGTTAAGGGGAACTCCCTGATGTAGGCACCCGATTTGCGGAAGCCGTGGCAAAAAACCTATATAGGGAGTGGTATCGTGCTGGGTATGTTTTATATGTTGAAAAATTTAAAATTTGTCTTTACATATGATATCGGGAAAATACATAGCTGGCA
>NW_023005571.1:0-586 GCF_900245975.1 Drosophila guanche | reverse complement strand
TGTGGTTTGTTTTTTCACATAACTTAAGTATCTTAATTTTGGTTGTAAAAAACTTTGATTATCTGAAAAGTTGATTGATACTGCTATAAAATGGATCCAAACTGTTTGTGGAGTTGGCCTACCGCCTGGGTAAGGATTTGAAATGCAAAAATGTTGATTGATGTGAGATTTTTTTTTCGTTATTCTTACTTTAAAAACTCGGGAAATGTCGGGTTTATTTTCTATGGCAGAACTTGTTTTTTTGTAACTTTTTAAGGATGTCATTTTTAGTTTAAGGTTTTTTCAGAGGTTGCGTTTTGTTTTTTCACAAAATTTAAGTATCTTAATTTTGGTTGTAAAAAACTTTAATTATCTGAAAAGCTGATTGATACTGCTATAAAATGGATTCAAACTCTGTGTGGTTTTGGCCTACCGTCTTGGTTAAGCTTTAAAATGCAAAAATGCTTATTGTTGTGAGATTTTTTGTTTTCGAAATTTTTACTTTAAAAACTCGAGAAAAGTCGGGTTTATTTTCTATGGCAGAACTTTTTTTTTAAGAACTTATTAAGGAAGTAATTTTTAGTTTAAGGTTATTTTTAGAGGTTGC
>NW_023005570.1:0-586 GCF_900245975.1 Drosophila guanche | reverse complement strand
TCACACAGCTTATATTTGTTTTATACCCGGTTCTCGAAGAGTAAATAGGGTATTTTGTATTTGTGCACAAAGTTAATGTATGTAACACACAGAAGGAATCGTTTCCGACCCCATAAAGTGTATATATTCTTGATCACCATCAATAGCCGAGTCAATTGAGCCCTGTCTGTCTGTTCGTCTGTCCGTCCGTCTGTCCGTCCGTCTTGTTGAGCACCTGAATCTCAGAGACTTTAAAAGCTAGAGCCACCAAATTTTGCATCCAGACTTCTGTATGCTCACACTGTTACAAGTGTATTTAAAAAATGTGCCACGCCCCATTCCGCCCCCGCAAAAGGGCGAAAACCTAACAAATCAACAATTTTAAAGATAGAAGAAAACTAAAAACGTCATTCTGTAGGGAATGGCCATATTTATCAGATCACCAAATTGGGATCCGATTGGATCATTATTATAGCCAGAAAGAAGAAATTAATTAGCATGGCCTAAACCCACACTGTCCTGCAGCTTTTATTGTTCTTTTCACATTCTCTCATTCACACTCTGCTTCGCTCGGCCTCTGCCTCTGCCGTCCCTCTGCCTCTGCCGA
>NW_023005569.1:0-586 GCF_900245975.1 Drosophila guanche | reverse complement strand
TTAGTTTAAGGTTTTTTCAGAGGTTTCGGTTTGTTTTTTCACATAACTTAAGTATCTTAACTGTGGTTGTAAAAAACTTTGATTATCTGAAAAGTTGTTTGATACTGCTATAAAATGGATCCAAACTCTGAGTGATTTTGGCCTACCGTCTCGAAAAGCTTTGAAATGCAAAAATGTGGATTGTTGTGAGATTTTTTTTCTTCGAAATTTTGACTTTAAAAACTCGGGAAAAGTTGGTTCTATTTTCTATGGCAGAACTTGTTTTTTAAGAACAAGCAATTTTGTAATTTTTAGTTTAAGGTTTTTTCAGAGGTTGCTGTTTGTTTTTTCACATAACTTAAGTATCTTAATTTTGGTTGTAAAAATCTTTGATTATCTCAAAAGTTAATTGATACTGCTATAAAATGGATCCAAACTCTGTGTGGTTTTGGCCTACCGTCTGGATAAAGCTTTAAAATGCAAAAATGTTCATTTTTGTGAGGTATTTTGTACGAAATTTTGACTTTAAAAACTCGGGTTTTTTTTTCTATGGCAGAACTTGTTTTTTAAGAACTTATTAAGAAAGTAATTTTAAGTTTAAGGTTTT
>NW_023005568.1:0-586 GCF_900245975.1 Drosophila guanche | reverse complement strand
TCTGAAAAGTTTATTGATACTGCTATAAAATGGATCCAAACTCTTTGTGGTTTTGGTCTACCGTCTGGGAAAAGCTTTGAAATGCAAAAATGTTGATTTTTGTGAGGTATTTTTTACGAAATTTTGACTTTAAAAACTCGGGAAGAGTCGGGTTTATTTTCTATGGCAGAACTTTTCTTTTAAGAATTTTCAAAGTTTGTTTTTTTTTTGTTAAAGGTTTTTTCAGAGATTGCGGTTTGTTTTTTCACATAACTTAAGTATCTTAGATCTGGTTGCAAAAAACTTTGATTATCTGAAAAGTTTATTGAAACTGCTATAAAATGGATCCAAACTCTGTGTGGTTTTGGCCTACCGTCTAGGTTAAGCTTTGAAATGCAAAAATGTTGATTGTTGTGAGATTTTTATTGTCGAAATATTGACTTTAAAAACTCGGGAACATTAGGGTTAATTGTCTATGGCAGAACTTTTTTTAGGAACTTATTAAAGATGTAATTTTTAGTTTAAGGTTTTTTTAGAAGTAGCGGTTTGTTTTTTCACATAACTTAAGTATCTTGGATCTGGTTGAAAAAAAACTTTGATTATCTGA
>NW_023005566.1:0-586 GCF_900245975.1 Drosophila guanche | reverse complement strand
ACAAGTTCTGCCATAGAAAATAAAACCAACTTTTCCCGAGTTTTTAAAGTCAAAATTTCGAAGAAAAAAAATCTCACAACAATCCACATTTTTGCATTTCAAAGCTTTTCGAGACGGTAGGTCAAAACCACTCAGAGTTTGGATCCATTTTATAGCAGTATCAATCAACTTTTCAGATAATCAAAGTTTATTACAACCACAGTTAAGATACTTAAGTTATGTGAAAAAACAAACCGAAACCTCTGAAAAAACCTTAAACTGAAAATTACAAAATTACTAGTTCTTAAAAAACAAGTTCTGCCATAGAAAATAAAGCCGACTTTTCCCGAGTTTTTAAAGTCAAAATTTCGAAAAAAAAAATCTCACAACAATCAACATTTTTGTATATCAAAGCTTTTCCGAGACCGTAGGCCAAAACCACAAACAGTTTGGATCCATTTAATAGCAGTATCAATCAACTTTTCAGATAATCAAAGTTTTTTACATCCAAAATTAAGATACTTAAGTTATGTGAAAAAACGAACCGCAACCTCTGAAAAAACTTTAAACTAAAAATTACAAAATTGCTAGTTCTTAAAAAACAAGT
>NW_023005565.1:0-586 GCF_900245975.1 Drosophila guanche | reverse complement strand
GATCCAAACTGTGTGGTATTGGCCTACCGTCTGGGTAAAGCTTTGAAATGCAAAAATGTTGATTGATGTGAGATTTTTTTTTCGATATTTTTACTTTAAAAACTCGGGAAAAGTCGGGTTTATTTTCTATGGCAGAACTTGTTTTTTAGGAACTTATTAAGGATGTTATTTTTAGTTTAAGGTTTTTTTCAGAGGTTGCGGTTTGTTTTTTCACATAAGTTAAGAATCTGAATTTTGGTTGTAAAAAATTTTGATTATCTGAAAAGTTGATTGATACTGCTATAAAGTGGATCCAAACTCTGTGTGGTTTTGGCCTTTCGTCTCGATAAAGCTTTAAAATGCAAAAATGTTCATTTTTGTGAGTTATTTTGTACGAAATTTTGACTCTAAAAACTCGGGTTTTTTTTTCTATGGCAGAACTTGTTTTTTAAGAACTTATTAAGAAAGTAATTTTAAGTTTAAGGTTTTTTCAGAGGTTGCGGTTTGTTTTTTTACATAACTTAAGTATCTTAATTTTGGTTGTAAAAAACTTTGATTATCTGAAAAGTTGATTGATACTGCTATAAAATGGATCCAAACTGAGTGG
>NW_023005564.1:0-586 GCF_900245975.1 Drosophila guanche | reverse complement strand
TTTCTTAATAAGTTCTTAAAAAACAAGTTCTGCCATAGAAAAAAAAACCCGAGTTTTTAAAGTCAAAATTTCGTACAAAATACCTCACAAAAATGAACATTTTTGCATTTTAAAGCTTTACCCAGACGGTAGGCCAAAACCACACAGAGTTTGGATCCATTTTATAGCAGAATCAATCAACTTTTTAGATAATCAAAGTTTTTTACAACCAAAATTAAGATACTTAAGTTATGTGAAAAACCAACCGCAACATCTGAAAAAACCTTGAACTAAAAATTACAAAATTACTAGTTCTTAAAAGAAAAGTTCTTCCATAGAAAATAAACCCGACTTTTCCCGAATTTTTAAAGAAAAAATTTCGAAAACAAAAAATCTCACAACAATAAGCATTTTTGCATTTCAAAGCTTTTCCGAGACGGTAGGCCAAAACCACACAGAGTTTGGATCCACTTTATAGCAGTATCAATCAACTTTTCAGATAATCTAATTTTTTACAACCAAAATTTAGATTCTTAACTTATGTGAAAAAACAAACCGCAACCTCTAAAAAAACCTAAAACTAAAAATTATATCCTTAATAAGTTCC
>NW_023005563.1:0-586 GCF_900245975.1 Drosophila guanche | reverse complement strand
AAATCCGACTTTTCACGAATTTGTAAACTCAAAATTTCATAAAAACAAATCTCACAAAAATCAACATTTTTGCATTTAAATGCTTTACCCAGACGGTAGGCCAAAACCACACAGAGTTTGGATCCACTATATAGCCCTATCAATCAACTTTTCAGATAATCAAATTTCTTTACAACCAAAACTAAGATACTTAAGTTATGTGAAAAAACAAACCGCTACTTCTAAAAAACCTTAAACAAAAAGTACAAACTATGAAAATTCATAAAAGAAAAGTTCTGCCAATTAAAATAAACCCCACTTTTTCCGAGTTTTTAAAGTCAAAATTTCGTACAAAATACCTTACAAAAATCAACATTTTTGCATTTCAAAGCTTTACCCAGACGGTATGCCAAAACCACACAGAGTTTGGATCCATTTTATAGCAGTATCAATCAACTTTTCAGATAATCAAAGATTTTTGCCACCAGATCTAAGATACTTAAGTTATGTGAAAAAAACAAACCGCAACCTCTGAAAAAACTTAAACTAAAAATAACATCCTTAATAAGTTCTTAAAAAACAAGTTCTGCCATAGAAAACAAACCCG
>NW_023005562.1:0-586 GCF_900245975.1 Drosophila guanche | reverse complement strand
AAATTACTTCATTAATAAGTTCTTAAAAAAAAGTTCTGCCATAGAAAATAAACCCGACTTTTCTAATAATCAAAGTTTTTTGCAACCAGATCAAAAATACTTAAGTTATGAAAAAAAACAAACCGCAACCTCTAAAAAAACCTTAAACTAAAAATTACTTCCTTAATAAGTTCTTAAAAAAAAGTTCTGCCATAGAAAATAAACCCGACTTTTTTTGAGTTTTTAAAGTAAAAATTTCGAAAACAAAAAATCTCACAACAATAAGGATTTTTTGCATTTTAAAGCTTAACCGAGACGGTAGGCCAAAACCACACAGAGTTTGGATCCATTTTATAGCAGTATCAATCAGCTTTTCAGATAATCAAAGTTTTTTTACAACCACAATTAAGATACTTAAGTTATGTGAAAAAACAAAACGCAACCTCTGAAAAAACCTTAAACTAAAAATGACATCCTTAATAAGTTCCTAAAAAACAAGTTCTGCCAAAGAAAATAAAACCGACTTTTCCCGAGTTTTTGAAGTAAGAATATCGAAAAAAAAAACTCACATCAATCAACATTTTTGCATTTCAAATCCTTACCCAGG
>NW_023005561.1:0-586 GCF_900245975.1 Drosophila guanche | reverse complement strand
GGTAGGATAAAACCACAAACAGTTTGGATCCATTTTATAGCAGTATCAATCAACTTTTCAGATAATCAAAGTTTTTTGCAACCAGATCTAAGATACTTAAGTTATGTAAAAAAACAAACCGCAACCTCTGAAAAAACCTTAAACTAAAAATTACAAAATTGCTAGTTCCTAAAAAACAAGTTCTGCCATAGAAAATAAAACCCGACTTTTCCCGAGTTTTTAAAGTAAAAATATCGAAAAAAAAATCTCACAACAATCCACATTTTTGCATTTCAAAGCGTTTCCGAGACGGTAGCCCAAAATCACACAGAGTTTGGATCCTTTTTATAGCAGTATCAATCAACTTTTTAAATTTTTAAAAATAAAATTAAAATTAAAATTAAAAATTAAAAATATCGAAAAAAAAATCTCACATCAATCAACATTTTTGCATTTCAAAGCTTTACCCAGACGGTAGGCCAAAACCACAAACAGTTTGGATCCATTTTATAGCAGTATCAATCAACTTTTCAGATAATCAAAGTTTTTTGCAACCAGATCTAAGATACTTAAGTTATGTGAAAAAACAAACCGAAACCTCTGAAAA
>NW_023005560.1:0-586 GCF_900245975.1 Drosophila guanche | reverse complement strand
GAATCGTTTCCGACCCCATAAAGTGTATATATTCTTGATCACCATCAATAGCCGAGTCGATTGAGTCTGTCCGTCTGTCCGTCCGTCTTGTTGAGCACCTGAATCTCAGAGACTATAAAAGCTAGAGCCACCAAATTTTGCATCCAGACTTCTGTATGCTCACACTGTTACAAGTAAATTTAAAAAATGTGCCCGCCCCATTCCGCCCCCGCAAAAGGGCGAAAACCTCCCAAATCTACAATTTTAAAGATAGAAGAAAACTTAAAACGCCATTCTGTAGGGAATGGCCATATCTATCAGATCACCAAATTGGGATCCGATTAGATCATTATTATAGCCAGAAAGAAGAAATTTATTAGCAGTGGCTGAACCCACACTGTCCTGCAGCTTTTGTTGTTATTTTCACATTCTCTCATTCACACTCTGCCTCTGCCTCTGCCGTCCCTCTGCCGACTTTAAACTACCCCCCCCCCCCCCCACCCTCACGCAGTTATATTTGTTTTATACCCGGTACTCGAAGAGTAAATAGGGTATATTGTATTTGTGCACAAAGTTAATGTATGTAACATACAGAAGGAATCGTTTC
>NW_023005559.1:0-586 GCF_900245975.1 Drosophila guanche | reverse complement strand
CAAAGCTTAACCGAGACGGTAGGCCAAAACCACACAGAGTTTGGATCCATTTTATAGCAGTATCAATCAACTTTTCAGATAATTAAAGTTTTTTACAACCAAAATTAAGATATTTAAGTTATGTGAAAAAACAAACCGCAACCTATGAAAAATCAAAGTAATCAAAGTTCTTTTCAACCAGGTCTAAGATGGTTAAGTTATGTGAAAAAACAAACCGCTACTTCTAAAAAACCCTAAACAAAAAAGTAACACACTTTGAAAATTTTTAAAAGAAAAGTTCTTCCATAGAAAATAAACCCGACTTTTCCCGAATTTTTAAAATCAAAATTTTGTAAAAAATACCTCACAAAAATCAACATGTTTGCATTTCAAAGCTTTACCCAGACAGTAGGCCAAAACCACACAGAGTTTGGATCCATATTATAGCAGTATCAATCAACTTTTCAGATAATCAAAGTTTTTTACAACCAAAATGAAGATACTTAAGTTATGTAAAACAACAAACCGCAACCTCTGAAAAAACCTTAAACTTAAAATTACTTTCTTAATAAGTTCTTAAAAAACAAGTTCTGCCATAGAAAATAAA
>NW_023005558.1:0-586 GCF_900245975.1 Drosophila guanche | reverse complement strand
TAAAACCGACTTTTCCCGAGTTTTTAAAGTCAAAATTTCGAGAAAAAAAAATCTCACAAAAATCAACATTTTTGCATTTCAAAGCTTTTCCGAGACGGTAGGCCAAAACCACAAAAAGTTTGGATCCATTTAATAGCAGTATCCATCAACTTTTCAGATAATCAAGGGTTTTTACAACCAAAATTAAGATACTTAAGTTGTGTGAAAAATCAAACCACAACCTCTGAAAAAACCTTAAACTAAAAATTACAAAATTACTAGTTCTTAAAGAACAAGTTCTGCCATAGAAAATAAAACCGACTTTTCCCGAGTTTTTAAAGTCAAAATTTCGAAGAAAAAAAAAATCTCACAAAAATCAACATTTTTGCATTTTTAAAGCTTTTCCGAGACGGTAGGCCAAAACCACAAAAAGTTTGGATCCATTTAATAGCAGTATCCATCAACTTTTCAGATAATCAAGGGTTTTTACAACCAAAATTAAGATACTTAAGTTATGTGAAAAAACAAACCACAACCTCTGAAAAAACCTTAAACTAAAAATTACAAAATTACTAGTTCTTAAAAAACAAGTTCTGCCATAGAAAAT
>NW_023005557.1:0-586 GCF_900245975.1 Drosophila guanche | reverse complement strand
TTAATAAGTTCTTAAAAAACAAGTTCTGCCATAGAAAAAAAAAACCCGAGTTTTTAAAGTCAAAATTTCGTACAAAATACCTCACAAAAATGAACATTTTTGCATTTTAAAGCTTTATCCAGACGGTAGGCCAAAACCACACCGAGTTTGGATCCACTTTATAGCAGTATCAATCAACTTTTCAGATAATCAAAATTTGTTACAACCAAAATTCAGATTCTTAACTTATGTGAAAAAACAAACTGCAACCTCTGAAAAAAACCTTAAACTAAAAATTACATCCTTAATAAGTTCCTAAAAAACAAGTTCTGCCATAGAAAATAAACCCGACTTTTCCCGACTATTTAAAGTAAAAATATCGAAAAAAAAAAAAATCTCACATCAATCAACATTTTTGCATTTCAAAGGCTTATCCAGACGGTAGGCCAAAACCACTCAGTTTGAATCCATTTTATAGCAGTATCAATCAACTTTTCAGATAATAAAAGTTTTTTACAAACAAAATTAAGATACTTAAGTTATGTGAAAAAACGAACCGCAACCTCTGAAAAAACCTGAAACTAAAAATTACAAAATAGCTAGTTCT
>NW_023005556.1:0-586 GCF_900245975.1 Drosophila guanche | reverse complement strand
GTCGTGCTTGGTTTATTTCATATGATGAAAAATTTGAAATTTGTCTTTACATATGATATGGGGAAAATACCTAGCTGGCAATGTCTGATACTTTATTTGGTTGGATATGTGTATAGTTGTTACTATATATGAATAATATTGAAGTGTTTGTGTGTTTCTTGTATTAAACTACGAGAACAAATGACTTGTAAGGGCGCTCCCTATTGTAGGCACCCGATTTGCGGAAGCCGTGGCAGAAAACCTTTTTAGGGAGTGGTGTCTTGCTTGGTTTATTTCAAGTGATGAAAAATTTGAAATTTGTCTTTACATATGATATGGCAATGTCTGATACTTTATTTGGTTGGATATGTACATAATTGTTACTATATATAAGTAATATTGAATTGATTGTGTGTTTCTTGTATATCTTGTATTAAAATACGAGAGAAAATGACTGTTAAGGGGCACTCCGTATTGTAGGCACCTTATTTGCGGAAGCCGTGGCAGAAAACCTATATAGGGAGTGGTGTCGTGGTTGGTATTTTTCATATGATGAAAAATTTAAAATTTGTCTTTACATATGATATGGGGAAAATACCTAGATGGC
>NW_023005555.1:0-586 GCF_900245975.1 Drosophila guanche | reverse complement strand
AAACAAAAAAAGTACAAACTTTAAAAATTCTTAAAAGAAAAGTTCTACCATAGAAAATAAACCCGACTGTTCCCGAGTTTTTAAAGTCAATATTTCGACAATAAAAATCTCACAACAACCAACATTTTTGAATTTCAAAGCTTTACCCAGACGGTAGGCCAAAACCACACACAGTTTGGATCAATTTGTTTTTTTTTTAATCAAAGTTTTTTGGAACCAGATCTAAGATACTTAAGTAATGTGAAAAAACAAACCGCACTCTCTGAAAAAACCTTAAACAAAAAAGTACAAACTTTGAAAATTCTTAAAAGAAAAGTTCTGCCATAGAAAATAAACCCAACTGTTCCCGAATTTGTAAAGTCAAAATGTCGTGAAAAATACCACACTAAAATCAAAATTTTTGTATTTCAAAGATTTACCCAGACGGTAGGCCCCAACCACACACAGTCTGGATCCATTTTATAGCAGTATCAATAAACTTTTCAGATAATCAAAGTTTTTTGCAACCAGATCTAAGATACTTAAGTTATGTGAAAAAACAAACCGCAACCTCTGAAAAAACCCTAAACAAAAAAGTAAAAACTTT
>NW_023005554.1:0-586 GCF_900245975.1 Drosophila guanche | reverse complement strand
ATCTCACAACAATCAATATTTTTGCATTTCAAAGCTTTTCCGAGACCGTAGGCCAAAACCACAAACAGTTTGGATCCATTTAATAGCAGTATCAATCAACTTTTCAGATAATCAAAGTTTTTTACATCCAAAATTAAGATACTTAAGTTATGTAAAAAAACAAACCACAACCTCTGAAAAAACCTTAACCTAAAAATTACAAAATTACTAGTTCTTAAAAAACAAGTTCTGCCATAGAAAATAAAACCGACTTTTCCCGAGTTTTTAAAGTCAAAATTTCGAAAAAAAAAATCTCACAACAATCCACATTTTTGCATTTCAAAGCTTTTCGAGACGGTAGGCCAAAACCACACAGAGTTTGGATCCACTTTATAGCAGTATCAATCAACTTTTCAGATAATCATAGTTTTTTACAACCACAGTTAAGATGCTTAAGTTATGTGAAAAAACAAACCGAAACCTCTGAAAAAACCTTAAACTAAAAATTAAAAAATTGCTAGTTCTTAAAAAACAAGTTCTGCCATAGAAAATAAAACCGACTTTTACCGAGTTTTTAAAGTCAAAATTTCGAAAAAAAAATCTCACA
>NW_023005553.1:0-586 GCF_900245975.1 Drosophila guanche | reverse complement strand
TAAACTTAAAATTACTTCCTTAATAAGTTTTTAAAAAACAAGTTCTGCCATAGAAAATAAAACCGACTTTTCCCAAGTTTCTAAGGTCAAAACTTTGTACAAAATACCTCACAAAAATCAACATTTTTGCATTTCAAAGCTTTACCCAGACGGTAGGCCAAAATCACATAGAGTTTGGATCCATTTTATGGCAGAATCAATCAACTTTTCTGATAATCAAAGTTTTTTGCAACCAGATCTGAGATACTTAAGTTATGTGAAAAAACAAACCGCAACCTCTGAAAAAGCCTTAAACTTAAAATTACTTCCTTAATAAGTTCTTAAAAAACAAGTTCTGCCATAGAAAATAAAACCGACTTCTCCCGAGTTTTTAAAGTAAAAATTTCGAAAAAAAAATCGTACAACAATCCACATTTTTGCATATCAAACCCAAACAGAGTTTGGATCCATTTTATAGCAGTATCAATCAACTTTTCAGATAATCAAAGTTTTTTGCAACCAGATCTAAGATACTTAAGTTATGTGAAAAAACAAACCGCAACCTCTGAAAAAGCCTTAAACTTAAAATTACTTCCTTAATAAGTTC
>NW_023005552.1:0-586 GCF_900245975.1 Drosophila guanche | reverse complement strand
AAGTCAATATTTCGACAATAAAAATCTCACAACAACCAACATTTTTGCATTTCAAAGCTTTACCCAGACGGTAGGCCAAAACCACACACAGTTTGGATCCATTTTATAGCAGTATCAATAAACTTTTCAGATAATCAAAGCTTTTTGCAACCAAATCTAAGTTACTTAAGTTATGTGAAAAAACAGACCGCTACTTCTAAAGAAACCTTAAACTAAAACATACATCCTTAATAAGTTCCTAAAAATCAAGTTCTGCCATAGGAAATAAACCCGACTTTTCTCGAGTTTCTAAAGTCAACATTTCGACAATAAAAATCTCACAACAACCAACATTTTTGCATTTCAAAGCTTTACCCAGACGGTAGGCGAAATCCACACACAGTTTGGATCAATTTTTTAGCAGTATCAATAAACTTTTCAGATAATCAAAGTTTTTTGCAACCAGATCTAAGATACTTAAGTTATGTGAAAAAACAAACCGCTACTTCTAAAAAAACTTTAAACTAAAAATTACATCTTTAATAAGTTCCTAAAAAAAAGTTCTGCAATAGAAAATAAGCCCGAATGTTCCCGAGTTTTTAAAGTC
>NW_023005551.1:0-586 GCF_900245975.1 Drosophila guanche | reverse complement strand
GAAGAAACGATAATGTACGATATGATATACTGTACTGTATGGCCTTTCATATAAAATAGGCATTGTTTTGATATAAATACAAGATGTATATTGGTTATGATGGTTGATTGGGCATGTTTCCCATATACATGTATAATATAACTTCAGCATGATTTGATTATGAAGAAACGATAATGTACGATATGATATAGTGTACTGTATGGCCTTTCATATGAAATGGGCATTGTATTGATATAAATACAAAATGTAAATTGGTTTTGATGGTTGATTGGACATGTTTCCCATATACATGTATAATATACCTTCAGCATGATTTGATTATGAAGAAACGATAATGTACGATATGATATACTGTACTGTATGGCCTTTCATATAAAATAGGCATTGTTTTGATATAAATACAAGATGTAAATTGGTTATAATGGTTGATTGGGCATGTTTCCCATATACATATATAATATAACTTCAGCATGATTTGATTATGAAGAAACGATAATGTACGCTTTGATATACTGTACTGTATGGCCTTTCATATGAAATGGGCATTGTATTGATATAAATACAAAATGTTAAATGGCTTTGATGG
>NW_023005550.1:0-586 GCF_900245975.1 Drosophila guanche | reverse complement strand
AGATAATCAAAGTTCTTTACAACCAGATCTAAGATTTTTAAGTTATGTGAAAAAACAAACCGCAACCTCTGAAAAAACCTTAAACTTAAAATTACATCCTTAATAAGCTCTTAAAAAACAAGTTATGCCATAGAAAATAAACGCGAGTTTTTAAAGTCAAAATTTCGAAAAAAATACCTCACAAAAATCAACATTTTTGCATTTCAAAGCTTTACCCAGACGGTAGGCCAAAACCACACAGAGTTTGGATCCATTTTATAGCAGGATCAATCAACTTTTCAGAAAATCAAAGTTTTTTGCAACCAGATGTAAGATACTAAAGTTATGCGAAAAACAAAACGCAATCTCTGAAAAAACCTTCAACACAAAATTACATACTTAATAAAATCTAAAAAAATAAGTTCTGTTATAGAAAATAAACCCGACTCTTCCCGAGCTTTTAAAGTCAAAATTTCGTAAAAAATACCTCACAAAAATCAATATTTTTGCATTTCAAAGCTTTACCCAGACGGTAGGCCAAAACCACACAGATTTTGGATCCATTTTATAGCAGTATCAATCAACTTTTCAGATAATCAAAGTTTTT
>NW_023005549.1:0-586 GCF_900245975.1 Drosophila guanche | reverse complement strand
TTTTTTTCCAAATTTTGACTTTAAAAACTCGGGAAAAGTCTTGTTTATTTTCTATGGCATAACTTGTTTTTTAAGTACTTATTAAGGAAGTAATTTTAAGTTTCAGGTTTTTTCAGAGGTTGCGGTATGTTTTTTCACATAACTTAAGTGACTTAATTGTGGTTGTAAAAAACTTTCATTATCTGAAAATTTGATTGATTCTGCTATAAAATCGATCCAAACTCTGTGTGGTTTTGGCGTTCCGCCTGGGTAAGGATTTGACATGCAAAAATGTTGATTGTTGTGATATTTTTTTTTTTCTTTCGAAATTTTTACTTTAAAAATTCGGGAAACTTTTATTTTCTATGGCAGATCTTATTTTTTAAGAACTAGCAATTTTGTAATTTGTAGTTTAAGGTTTTTTCAGAGGTTGTGGTTTGTTTTTTCACATAACTTAAGTATCTTAATTTTGGTTGTAAAAAACTTTGATTATCTGAAAAGTTGATTGATACTGCTATAAAATGGATCCAAACTGTTTGTGGAGTTGGCCTACCGCCTGGGTAAGGATTTGAAATGCAAAAATGTTGATTGATGTGAGATTTTTTTT
>NW_023005548.1:0-586 GCF_900245975.1 Drosophila guanche | reverse complement strand
AGCTTAAGTATCTTAGATCTGGTTTCGAAAAACTTTGATTATCTGAAAAGTTGATTGATACTGCTATAAAATGGATCCAAACTCTGTGTGGTTTCGGCCTACCGTCTGGGTAAAGCTTTGAAATGCAAAAATGTTGATTTTTGTGAGGTATTTTGTACGAAATTTTGATTTATTTTCTAAGCAAGAACTTTTCTTTTAAAATATTTCAAAGTTTGTTCTTTGTTGTTTAAGGTTTTTTAGATGCAGCGGTTTGTTTTTTCACATAACTTAAGTATCTTAGATCTGGTTGTAAAGAACTTTGATTATCTGAAAAGTTGATTGATGCTGTTATGAAGTGGATCCAAACTGAGTGTGGTTTTGGCCTACCGTCTGGGTAAAGCTTTTAAATGCAAAAATGTTGATTTTTGTGAAGTTTTTTTTTACGAAACTTTGACTTTAAATATTTGGGGAGAGTCGGATTTATTTTCTATGGCAGAACTTTTTTTTAAGGTTTTATTAAGAAAGTAATTTTTAGTTTAAGGGGTTTTCAGAGGTTGCGGTTTGTTTTTTCACATAACTTAAGTATCTTAATTTTGGTTGTAAAAAA
>NW_023005547.1:0-586 GCF_900245975.1 Drosophila guanche | reverse complement strand
ATTGTATGTAGGTCGGCCGACGGTGCAAACAGACTTGTGGAAAACAGTGCCTTCGCCGCCCACGGGTACTCTCCCCGAATTTTGCGGCACTTTGTGCAAAGGGCGGGTCTAATCTTTGGGATCCCTGGCCACCACTCGGAGGAGCAGCTCTCGGAGCTGATCATCTCGGACGTCCCCATAGAGGGAATACAACGGATTTCCAGAACAGACAGAACCTCGGGGGATAGGGTACCCACCGGCAGGGTCAAACTATGGTTTAGAGGGGAGCAGCTGCCCAAGGAAATCAAGTTCCTATACACCAAGGTAGCAGTAAAACCTTTCGTCCAGTTTAGCCAATGCTTCAGGTGCTTCAGGTTTGGTCATATGGCGAAGCACTGCAAGAGCCTACCTAGATGCTTCAAATGTGGTCGGGACCACAGCACTAACACTCTATGCTCGGGGCTAAGCTGTGCTAACTGCAAGGGAAACCACGCGGCTACGCACCCGCAATGCGAGGCCAGAAGGAAAGCGTATGCTATTCAAAAAAGCATGACGCTTGAAAAATTATCACGATCTGAGGTCAAGGCTAGGTACCCGGTACTCTTTG
>NW_023005546.1:0-586 GCF_900245975.1 Drosophila guanche | reverse complement strand
TCACAAAACTTAAGTATCTTAATTTTGGTTGTAAAAAACGTTGATTATCTGAAAAGTTGATTGATGCTGCTATGAAGTGGATCCAAACTGTGTGCGGTGTTGGCCTAACGTCTCGGAAAAGCTTTGAAATGCAAAAATGTTGATTGTTGTCATATTTTATTTTATCGAAATTTTGACTTTAAAAACTCGGGAAAAGTCGTCTTTATTTTCTATGGCAGAACTTGTTTTTTAAGAACTTATTAAGGATGTAATTTTTAGCTTAAGGTTTTTTCAGAGGTTGCTGTTTGTTTTATCACATAACTTAAGTATCTTAGATCTGGTTGTAAAGATTTTTGATTATCTGAAAAGTTGATTGATGCTGCTATGAAGTGGATTCAAAATGTGTGTGGTTTTGGCCTACCGTCTCGGAAAGGCTTTGAAATGCAATAATGATGATTGTTGTGAGATTTTTTTTGTTTTTTTAATTTTAACTTTAAAAACTCGGGAAAAGTCGGGTTTATTTTCTATGGTAGAACTTGTTTTTAAAGAACTTATTAAAGTTGTAATTTTTAGCTTAATGTTTTTTCAGAGGTTGCGGTTTGTTTTT
>NW_023005545.1:0-586 GCF_900245975.1 Drosophila guanche | reverse complement strand
GTTTAAGGTTTTTTCAGAGGTTGCGGTTTGTTTTTTCACATAACTTAAGAATCTGAATTTTGGTTGTAAAAAATTTTGATTATCTGAAAAGTTGATTGATACTGCTATATAATGGATCCAAACTCTGTGTGGTTTTGGCCTACCGTCTCGGAAAAGCTTTGAAATGCAAAAATGTGGATTGTTGTGAGATTTTTTTTTTTTTAATTTTGACTTTAAAAACTTGGGAAAAGTTGGTTTTATTTTCTATGGCAGAACTTGTTTTTTAAGAACTAGCAATTTTGTAATTTTTAGTTTAAGGTTTTTTCAGAGGTTTCGGTTTGTTTTTTCACATAACTTAAGTATCTTAACTGTGGTTGTAAAAAACTTTGATTATCTGAAAAGTTGACCTTTTTTCAGAGGTTGTGGTTTGTTTTTTCACATCACTTAAGTATCTTAATTTTGGTTGTAAAAACCCTTGATTATCTGAAAAGTTGATTGATACTGCTATTAAATGGATTGTTGTGAGATTTTTTTTTTCGAAATTTTGACTTTAAAAACTCGGGAAAAGTTGGTTTTATTTTCTATGGCAGAACTTGTTTTTTAAGAA
>NW_023005544.1:0-586 GCF_900245975.1 Drosophila guanche | reverse complement strand
CAACTATACACATATCCAACCAAATAAAGTATCAGACATTGCCGGCTAGGTATTTTCCCCATTTCATATGTAAAGACAAATTTTAAGTTTTTCATCATATGAAATATACCAAGCACGACACCACTCCCTATAGAGGTTTTTTGCCACGGCTTCCGCAAACCGGGTGCCTTCAATAGGGAGTGCCTCTTAGAAGTCATTTGTTCTCGTATTTTAATAAAAGAAACACGCAAACACTTCAATATTATTCGTTTATAGTAACAATTATATACATATCAAACCATATAAAGTATCAGACATTGCCATCTAGGTATTTTCCCCATATCATATGTAAGGACAAATTTTAAATTGTTCATCATATGAAATACACCAAGCACGACACCACTCCCTATAGAGGTTTTTTGCCACGGCTTCCGCAAACCGGGTGCCTTCAATAGGGAGTGCCTCTTAGTAGTCATTTTTTCTCGTATTTTAATAAAAGAAACACGCAAACACTTCAATATTATTAGTATATAGTAACAACTATACACATATCCAACCAAATAAAGTATCAGACATTGCAGGCTAGGTATTTTCCCCACATCATATG
>NW_023005543.1:0-586 GCF_900245975.1 Drosophila guanche | reverse complement strand
ATTTTTGCATTTCAAAGCTTTACCCAGACGGTAGGCCAAAACCACACACAGTTTGGATCAATTTTTTAGCAGTATCAATCAACTTTTAGATAATCAAAGTTTTTTGCAACCAGATCTAAGATACTTAAGTTATGTGAAAAAACAGACCGCATCCTCTGAAAAAACCTTAAACTAATAATTACATCTTTAATAAGTTCTTAAAAAAAAGTTCTGCCATAGAAACTAAACCCGACTGTTCCCGAGTTTTTAAAGTCAATATTTCGACAATAAAAATCTCACAACAACCAACATTTTTGCATTTCAAAGCTTTACCCAGACGGTAGGCGAAATCCACATACAATTTGGATCAATTTTTTAGCAGTATCAATCAACTTTTCAGATAATCACAGTTTTTTGCAACCAGATCTAAGATACTTAAGTTATGTGAAAAAACAGACCGCATCCTCTGAAAAAACCTTAAACTAAAAATTACATCTTTAATAAGTTCCTAAAAAAAAGTTCTGCCATAGAAAATAAACCCGACTGTTCCCGAGTTTTTAAATTCAATAATTCGACAATAAAAATCTCACAACTTTACCCAGGCGGT
>NW_023005542.1:0-586 GCF_900245975.1 Drosophila guanche | reverse complement strand
ATGTACATATGCAGTCAGAAAGACAGCAAGCAGAGGGACAGGCAGAGAGGAAGGCAAAGAGCCAGACAGAGAGACAGCAGGCGGAGAGACAGGCTGAGAGACAGGCAGAGACAGGAGGCACATACAGGCAGAGAGGCAGACAGAGAGAGAGGAAAATAGACAGGGAAAGAGACAGACAGAGATACAGGAAGAGAGACAGAAGGCACAGGGACAGGCAGAGAGAGATGCAAAGATACAGACAGAGAGACCGGAACGACGAGACGAAGGCAGCGAGCAAGAGAGACAGGAAAAGAGACTCACAGAGATACAGGAACAGAGACAGCAGGCAGAGAGACAGGCAGAGAGACACAGGAAGAGAGACAGCAGGCAGAGAGACAGGCAAAGAGACAGGCAGAGGCACAGGAAGAGAGACAGCAGGTATGTATGGTATGTATGTATGTATGTAGGTATGTACATGTGTATGTATGTATGTATGTATGTACATATGTATGTTGTTATGTACATATGCAGTCAGAGAGACAGCAGGCAGAGAGAGAGGCAAAGAGACAGGCGGGCAAAGAGACTCACAGACATAAAGAAACTATAT
>NW_023005541.1:0-586 GCF_900245975.1 Drosophila guanche | reverse complement strand
AATAAACTTTTCAGATAATCAAAATTTTTACAACCAAAACAAGGATACTTAAGTTATGTGAAAAACAAACCGCAACCTCAGAAAAAACCTGAAACTTAAAATTACTTCCTTAATAAGTTCTTAAAAAACAAGTTCTGCCATAGAAAATAAACCCGACTTTTCCCGAGTTTTTAAAGTCAAAATTTGGAAAAAAAAATCTTAAAACAATCAACAATTTTGCATTATAAAGCTTTACCCAGACGGTAGGCCAAAACCACACAGAGTTTGGATCCATTTTATAGCAGTTTCAATCAACTTTTCAGATAATCAAAGATTTGTACAACCAAAATTAAGATACTTAAGTTATGTGAAAAAACAAACCGCAACCTCTGAAAAAACCTTAAACCTAAAATTACAAAATTGCTAGTTCTAAAAAACAAGATCTGCCATAGAAAATAAAAGCGACTTTTCCCGAGCTTTTAAAGTAAAAATTTCGAAAACAAAAAATCTCACAAAAATCAACGTTTTTGCATTTCAAAGCTTTGCCCAGACGGTAGGCCAAAACCACACCGATTTTGGATCCATTTTATAGCAGTATCAATAAACT
>NW_023005540.1:0-586 GCF_900245975.1 Drosophila guanche | reverse complement strand
TTTTCAGAGGTTGCGGTTTGTTTTTTCACATAACTTAAGTATCTTAGATCTGGTTGTCCAGAACTTTGATTATCTGAAAAGTTGATTGGTACTGCTATAAAGTGGATCTAAACTCTGTGTGGTTTTGTCCTACCGTCTGGGTAAATGCTTTAAATGCAAAAATGTTGATTTTTGTGAGGTATTAAGTACGAATTTTTTACTTTAAAAATTCAGGAAAAGTCGGGTTTATTTTCTATGGCAGAACTTTTCTTTTAAGAATTTTCAAAGTTTGTTCTTTTTAGTTTAATGTTTTTAAGAGGTGGCGGTTTGTTTTTTCACATAACTCAAGTATCTTAGATCTGGTTGCAAAAAACATTGATTATCTGAAAAGTTGATTGATACTGCTATAAATGGATCCAAACTCTGTGTTGTTTTGGCGTACCGTCTGGGTAAAGCTTTGAAATGCAAAAATGTTGATTTTTGTGAGGTATTTTGTACGAAACTTTGACTTTAAGAATTCGGGAAAAGTCGGGTCTATTATCTATGCCAGAACTTTTTTTTTAAGAGATTATTAAGAAAGTCATTTTTAGTTTAAGGTTTTTTCAGA
>NW_023005539.1:0-586 GCF_900245975.1 Drosophila guanche | reverse complement strand
TGGCCTACGGTCTCGGAAAAGCTTTGAAATGCAAAAATGTGGATTGTTGTGAGATTGTTTTTTTCGAAATTTTGACTTTAAAAACTTGGGAAAAGTTGGTTTTATTTTCTATGGCAGAACTTGTTTTTTAAGAACTAGCAATTTTGTAATTTTTAGTTTAAGGTTTTTTCAGAGGTTGCGGTTCGTTTTTTCACATAACTTAAGTATCTTAATTTTGGATGTAAAAAACTTTGATTATCTGAAAAGTTGATTGATACTGCTATTAAATGGATTCAAACTGTTTGTGGTTTTGGCCTACGGTCTCGGAAAAGCTTTGAAATGAAAAAATTTTGATTGTTGTGAGATTTTTTTTTTCGAAATTTTGACTTTAAAAACTCGGGAAAAGTCGGTTTTATTTTCTATGGCAGAACTTGTTTTTTAAGAACTAGCAATTTTGTAATTTTTAGTTTAAGGTTTTTTCAGAGGTTTCGGTTTGTTTTTTCACATAACTTAAGTATCTTAACTGTGGTTGTAAAAAACTTTGATTATCTGAAAAGTTGATTGATACTGCTATAAAATGGATCCAAACTCTGAGTGGTTTTGGCCT
>NW_023005538.1:0-586 GCF_900245975.1 Drosophila guanche | reverse complement strand
AACCGACTTTTCCCAAGATTTTAAAGTCAAAATTTTGAAAAAAAAAAAATCTCACAACAATCAACGTTTTTGCATTTCAAAGCTTTTCCGAGACGGTAGGCCAAACCCGCAAACAGTTTGTATCCATTTTATAGCAGTATCAATCAACTTTTCAGATAATCAACGTTTTTTACAACCAAAATTAAGATACTTAAGTTATATGAAAAAACAAACCGCAACCTCTGAAAAAACCTTAAACTAAAAATTACTAAATTGCTAGTTCTTAAAAAACAAGTTCTGCCTTAGAAAATAAACCCGACTCTTCACGAGTTTTTAAAGTCAAAATTTTGAAATCAAAAAATTTCACAACAATCAACGTTTTTGCATTTCAAAGCTTTTCCGAGACGATAGGCCAAAACCGCAAACAGTTTGTATCCATTTTATAGCAGTATCAATCAACTTTTCAGATAATCAAAGTTTTTGGAAACCAGATCTAAGATACTTAAGCTATGTGAAAAAACAAACCGCAACCTCTGAAAAAACCTTAAACTAAAAAACCATCCTTAATAAGTTCATAAAAAAACAAGTTCTGCCATAGAAAATAATC
>NW_023005537.1:0-586 GCF_900245975.1 Drosophila guanche | reverse complement strand
CTATGGCAGAACTTTATTTTTAAGAATTTATTAAGAAAGTAATTTTTTGTTTAAGGTTTTTTCAGAGGTAGCGATTTGTTTTTTCACATAACTTAAGTATCCTAATTTTGGTTGTAAAAATTTTGATTATCTGAAAAGTTTATTGATACTGCTATAAAATGGATCCAAACTCTGTGTGGTTTTGGCCTACCGTCTAGGTAAAGCTTTGAAATGCAAAAATGTTGATTGTTGTGAGATTTTTTTTTTTCGAAATTTTTACTTTAAAAACTCGGGAAAAGTCGGGTTTATTTTCTATGGCAGAACTTTTCTTTTAAGACTTTTCAAAGTTTGTACTTTTTTGTTTAAGGTTTTTTAGAAGTAGCGCTTTGTTTTTTCACATAACTTAAGTATCTTAATTTTTGTTGTAAAAACTTTGGTTATCTGAAAAGCTGATTGATACTGCTATAAAATGGATCCAAAATCTGTGTGGTTTTGGCCTACCGTCTGGGCAATGCTTTGATATGCAAAAATGTTTATTTTTGTGAGGTATTTTGTACGAAATTTTTACTTAAAAAAATCGGGAAAAGTCGGGTTTATTTTCTATGGC
>NW_023005536.1:0-586 GCF_900245975.1 Drosophila guanche | reverse complement strand
ACCTAGATGGCAATGTCTGATACTTTATTTGGTTTGATATGTATATAATTGTTACTATATACGAATAATATTGAAGTGTTTGTGTGTTTCTTGTATTAAAATACGAGAACAAATGACTGTTAAGGGGCACTCTCGATTGTTATCACCCGATTTGCGGAAGCCGTGGCAAAAAACCTTTATAGGGAGTGGTGTCGTGCTTCGTATATTTCATATGATGAAGAATTTATAATTTGTCCTTACATATGGTATGGGGAAAATACCTAGATGGCAATGTCTGATACTTTATATGGTTTGATATGTGTATAGTTGTTACTATATACGAATAATATTGAAGTGTTTGTGTGTTTCTTGTGTTAAAATACGAGAACAAATGACTAGTAAGAGGCACTCCCTATTGTAGGCACCTGATTTGCGGAAGCCGTGGCAAAAAACCTACATAGGGAGTGGTGTCGTGCTTGCTATATTTCATATGATGAAAAATTTAAAATTTGTCTTTGCATATGATATGGGGAAAATACCTAGCCGGCAATGTCTGATACTTTATATGGTTTGATATGTATATAATTGTTTCTATTTACGAATAATA
>NW_023005535.1:0-586 GCF_900245975.1 Drosophila guanche | reverse complement strand
AACCAAAATTAAGATACTTAAGTTATGTGAAAAAACAAACCGCAACCTCTGAAAAAACCTTAAACTTAAAATAACTTCCTTAATAAGTTCTTAAAAAACAAGTTCTGCCATAGAAAATAAACCCGACTTTTCCCGAGTTTTTAAAGTGAAAGTTTCGAAAAAAAATTCACAACAATCCACATTTTTGCATTTCAAAGCTTTTCCGAGACGGTAGGCCAAAACCACACAGAGTTTGGATCCATTTTATAGCAGTATCAATCAACTTTTCAGATAATCAAAGTTTTTTGCAACCAGATCTAAGATACTTAACTTATGTAAAAAAACAAACCTTACTTTTCCCGAGTTTTTAAAGTAAAAATATCGAAAAATAAAATCTCACATCAATCAACATTTTTGCATTTCAAAGCTTTACCCAGACGGTAGGCCAAAACCACACAGAGTTTGGATCCATTTTATAGCAGTATCAATCAACTTTTCAGATAATCAAAGTTTTTTACAACCAAAATTAAGATGCTTAAGTTATATGAAAAACAAACCGCAACCTCTGAAAAAACCTTAAACTAAAAGTAACTTCCTTAATAAGTTC
>NW_023005534.1:0-586 GCF_900245975.1 Drosophila guanche | reverse complement strand
GTTGTGGTTTGTTTTTTCACATAACTTAAGTATCTTAATTTTTGTTGTAAAAAACTTTGATTATCTGAAAAGTTGATTGATACTGCTATAAAATGGATCCAAACTGTGTGGTTTTGGCCTACCGTCTGGGTAAAGCTTTGAAATGCAAAAATGTTGATTGATGTGAGATTTTTTTTTTCGATATTTTTACTTTAAAACTCGGGAAAAGTCGGGTTTATTTTCTATGGCAGAACTTGTTTTTTAGGAACTTATTAAGGATGTAATTTTTAGTTTAAGTTTTTTTCAGAGGTTGTGGTTTGTTTTTTCATATAACTTAAGTATCTTAATTTTGGTTGTAAAAAACTTTGATTATCTGAAAAGTTGATTGATACTTCTATAAAATGGATGCAAACTGTGTGGTTTTGGCCTACCGTCTGGGTAAAGCTTAGAAATGCAAAAATGTGGATTGTTGTGAGATTTTTTTGTTTTGAAATTTTGACTTTAAAAACTCGGGAAAAGTTGGTTTTATTTTCTATGGCAGAACTTGTTTTTTTAAGAACTAGCAATTTAGTAATTTTTAGTTTAAGGTTTTTTCAGAGGTTGTGGT
>NW_023005533.1:0-586 GCF_900245975.1 Drosophila guanche | reverse complement strand
TTATATTTGTTTTATACCCGGTACTCGAAGAGTAAATAGGGTATATTGTATTTGTGCACAAAGTTAATGTATGTAACACACAGAAGGAATCGTTTCAGACCCCATAAAGTGTATATATTCTTGTTCACCATCAATAGCCGAGTCGATTGAGCCCTGTCTGTCTGTCCGTCCGTCTGTCCGTCCGTCTGTCCGTCCGTCTGTCCGTCCGTCTTGTTGAGCACCTGAATCTCAGAGACTATAAAAGCTAGAGCCACCAAACTTTGCATCCAGACTTCTGTATGCTCACACTGTTACAAGTGTATTTAAAAAATGTGCCCCGCCCCCGCAAAAGGGCGAAAGCCTCCCAAATCTACAATTTTAAAGATAAAAGAAAACTAAAAACGCCAATCTCTAGGGAATGGCCTTATCTATCAGATCACCAAATTGGGATCCGATTGGATCATTATTATAGCCAGAAAGAAGAAATTAATTAGCAGTGCCTAAACCCACACTGTCCTGCAGCTTTTGTTGTTCTTTTCACATTCTCTCATTCACACTCTGCTTCACTCGGCCTCTGCCTCTGCCGACTTTTAACCAAACCCCCCCC
>NW_023005532.1:0-587 GCF_900245975.1 Drosophila guanche | reverse complement strand
ATTTTTGTATATCAAAGCTTTACCCAGACAGTAGGCCAAAACCACACAGAGTTTGGATCCACTTTATAGCAGCATCAATAAACTTTTCAGATAATCAAATTAAACTAAAAATTACATCCTTAATAAGTTCTTAAAAAACAAGCTCTGCCATAGAAAATAAAGCCGACTTTTCCCGAGTTTTTATAGTCAAAATTTCTAAGAAAAAAAATCTCACAACAATCAACGTTTTTTCATTTCCGAGACTGTAGGCCAAAACCACACACAGTTTGGATCCACTTCATAGCAGCATCAATCAACTTTTCAGATAATCAAAGTTCTTTACAACCAGATCTAAGATACTTAAGTTATGTGAAAAATCAAATCGCAACCTCTGAAAAAACCTTAAACTAAAAATTACTTTCTTAATAAATTCTAAAAAAAAAAGTTCTGCCATAGAAAATAAACCCGACTTTTCCAGAGTTTTTAATGTCAAAACTTCGAAAAAGAAAATCCCACAACAATCAACATTTTTGTATATCAAAGCTTTACCCAGACAGTAGGCCAAAACCACACAGAGTTTGGATCCACTTTATAGCAGCATCAATAAA
>NW_023005531.1:0-587 GCF_900245975.1 Drosophila guanche | reverse complement strand
CAAAACCACACAGAGTTTGGATCCATTTTATAGCAGAATCAATCAACTTTTCAGATAATCAAAGTTTTTTACAACCAGATCTAAGATACTTAAGTTATGTGAAAAAACAAACCGCAACCTCTGAAAAAACCTTAAACTAAAAATTACATCCTTAATAAGTTCCTAAAAAAACAAGTTCTGCCATAGAAAATAAAACCGACTTTTCCCAAGTTTTTAAAGTCAAAATTTCGAAAGAAAAAAAATCTCACAACAATCAACCACACAGAGTTTGGATCCATTTTATAGCAGTATCAATCAACTTTTAATATAATCAAAGTTTTTTGCAACCAGATCTAAGATACTTAAAATATGTGAAAAAACAAACCGCAACTTCTGAAAAAACCGTAAACTTAAAATTACTTCCTTAATAAGTTCTTAAAAAAAAAGGTCTGCCATAGAAAATAAACCCGACTTTTCCCGAGTTTTTAAAGTCAAAAATTCGAAAAAAATACCTCACAAAAATCAACATTTTTGCATTTCAAAGCTTTACCCAGACGGTAGGCCAAAACCACACAGAGTTTGGATCCATTTTAAAGCAGTATCAATCA
>NW_023005530.1:0-587 GCF_900245975.1 Drosophila guanche | reverse complement strand
TGTTTGTGGTTTTGGCCTACCGTCTGGGTAAAGCTATGAAATGCAAAAATGTAGATTGTTGTGAGATTTTTTGTTTTCGAAATTTTTATTTTAAAAACCCGGGAAAAGTCAGGTTTATTTTCTATGCCAGAATTTGTTTTTTACGAACTTATTAAGAAAGTAATTTTAAGTTTAAGGTTTTTTCAGAGGTTCGGTTTGTTTTTTTACATTACTTAAGTATCTTAGATATGGTTGCAAAAACTTTGATTATCTGAAAAGTTGATTGATTCTGCTATAAAATGGATCCAAACTCTGTGTGGTTTTGGCCTACCGTCTGGGTAAAGCTTTGAAATGTAAAAATGTTGATTTTTGTGAGGTATTTTGTACGAAATTTTGACTTTAAAAACTCGGGTTTATTTTCTATGGTAGACCTTTTCTTTTTTTAGGAACTTATTAAGGATGTAATTTTTAGTTTAAGGTTTTTTCAGAGGTTGCGGTTTGTTTTTTTACATAACTTAAGTATCTTAGATCTGGTTGCAAAAACTTTGATTATCTGAAAAATTGATTGATTCTGCTATAAAATGGATCCAAACTCTGTGTGATTTTGG
>NW_023005529.1:0-587 GCF_900245975.1 Drosophila guanche | reverse complement strand
ATGGCAGAACTTGTTTTTTAAGAACTTATTAAGGAAGTATCTTTTAGTTTGAGGTTTTTTCAGACTTTGCGGTTTGTTTTTTCACATAACTTAAGTATCTTAGATCTGGTTGCAAAAAACTTTGATTATCTGAAAAGTTGATTGATACTGCTATAAAATGGATCCAAACTCTGTGTGGTTTTGGCCTACCGTCTGGGTACAGCTTTGAAATGCAAAAATGTTGATTGTTGTGAAATTTTTTGTTTTCGAAATTTTTACTTTAAAAACTCGGGAAAAGTCGGGTTTATTTTCTATGGCAGAACTTGTTTTTTAAGAACTTATTATGGAAGTAATTTTCAGTTTAATGTTTTTTCAGCGGTTGCGGTTTTTTTTCTCAAATAACTTAAGAATCTTAATTTTGGTTGTAAAAAACGTTGATTATCTGAAAAGTTGATTGATACTGCTATGGAATGGATCCAAACTCTGTGTGGTTTTGGCCTACCGTCTGGGTAAAGCTTTGAAATGCAAAAATGTTTATTGTTGTGAGATTTTTTGTTTTCGAAATTTTTACTTTAAAAACTCGGGAAAAGTCGGGTTTATTTTCTATG
>NW_023005528.1:0-587 GCF_900245975.1 Drosophila guanche | reverse complement strand
ATGGATCCAAAGTCTGTGTGGTTTTGGCCTACCGTCTGGGTAAAGCTTTGTAATGCAAAATTGTTGATTGTTGTGAGATTTTTTTTTTCCAAATTTTGACTTTAAAAACTCGGGAAAAGTCGGGTTTATTTTCTATGGCAGAACTTGTTTTTTAGGAACTTATTAAGGATGTCATTTTTAGTTTAAGGGTTTTTCAGAGCTTGCTGTTTGTTTTTTCACATTACTTAAGTATCTTAATTTTGGTTGTAAAAAACTTTGATTATCTGAAAAGTTGATTGATACTACTATAAAATGGATCCAAACTGTTTGTGGAGTTGGCCTTCCGCCTGGGTAAGGATTTGAAATGCAAAAATGTTGATTGATGTGAGATTTTTTTTTCGATATTCTTACTTTAAAAACTCGGGAAAAGTCGGGTTTATTTTCTATGGCAGAACTTGTTTTTTAAGTACTTATTAAGGAAGTAATTTTAAGTTTCAGGTTTTTTCAGAGGTTGCGGTTTGTTTTTTCACATAACTTAAGTATCTTAATTGTGGCTGTAAAAAACTCTCATTATCTGAAAATTTGATTGATACTTCTATAAAATGGAT
>NW_023005527.1:0-587 GCF_900245975.1 Drosophila guanche | reverse complement strand
TAAGACTGTTAGGCCACCATAGGTGGTCGTCAGCTATATTTATTTGTCTTCGCATACATTTAGACGCATATACAAATAGTATTAGAGTAGGCCGTGATATTTACAAGCAGGGACATAATTTCTAGTCTAAACTGTGATATTTTGGTATTTTTTAACAATTATTTCTTAGTAGAATCGATATCGATTATTCAGTATTTTTGTGGGGGTGGGTAGTATTTTGGCACATGTGTAAAAAGGAGAAGAAGAAAGCTACAATTGCTTGTTTACATTTGTGGAAATGGCTGTGATATTCTAATTGTAAGTATTAAAATGTTAGATATCTGTTAACTTAAATTTTAGGCTCTCTGATATTAGGGGGCGTGTTTTCCGATGCGTAGCTTTCCACCACAGATGCCCTGGTCGACGCCTTTGGATCCTCGGTTCGATTTTTGATGTCCGTATTAGATGTCTCGTGCTGACGTCTGTCTGCTGCAGCTGCCATGAAGACATCAAAAAACCAGTGAGCAGCAGGCCTACAGCCGGCCACTGTAGGCGTTGTAGTGGCCCTCTCGTGCTATTGGAAATTGGATCTGGTCCAGTCCGTGCGG
>NW_023005526.1:0-587 GCF_900245975.1 Drosophila guanche | reverse complement strand
AGAGGCAGAGGCCGAGTGAAGCAGAGTGTGAATGAGAGAATGCGAAAAGAACAACAAAAGCTGCAGGACAGTGTGGGTTTAGCCACTGCTAATTAATTTCGTCTTTCTGGCTATAATAATGATCCAATCGGATCCCAATTTGGTGATCTGATAGATATGTCCATTCCCTACAGAATGGCGTTTTTAGTTTTCTTCTATCTTTAAAATTGTAGATGTGGGAGGTTTTCGCTCTTTTGCGGGGGCGGAAGGAGGCGGGGCACATCTTTTAAATACACTTGTAACAGTGTGAGCATACAGAAGTCTGGATGCAAAATTTGGTAGCTCTAGCTTTTATAGTCTCTGAGATTCAGGTGCTCAACAAGACGGACGGACAGACGGAAGGACAGACGGACGGACAGACAGGGCTCAATCGACTCGGCTATTGATGGTGATCAAGAATATATGCACTTTATGGGGTCGGAAACGATTCATTCTGTGTGTTACATACATTAACTTTGTGCACAAATACAATATACCATATTTACTCTTCGAGTACCGGGTATAAAACAAATATAAGCTGCGTGAGGGGGGGGGGGGGGGGGGGGTTG
>NW_023005525.1:0-587 GCF_900245975.1 Drosophila guanche | reverse complement strand
TTTACTTTAAAAACTCGGGAAAAGTCGGGTTTATTTTCTATGGCAGAACTTGTTTTTTAAGAACTTATTAAGGAAGTAATTTTTAGTTTAAGGGTTTTTCAGAGGTTGCGGTTTGTTTTTTCACATAACTTAAGTATCTTAATTTTGGTTGTAAAAAACTTTGATTATCTGAAAAGTTGATTGATACTGCTATAAAATGGATATAAACTCTGTGTGGTTTTGGCGTACCGTCTGGGTAAAGCTTTGAAATGCAAAAATGTTGATTTTTGTGAGTTATTTTTAACGAATTTTTGACTTTAAAAACTCGGGAAAAGTCGGGTTTATTTTCTATGGCAGATTTTGTTTTTAAGAACTTATTAAGGAAGTCATTTTTAGTTTAAGGTTTTTTCAGAGGTTGCGGTTTGTTTTTTCACATATCTTAAGTATCTTAATTTTGGTTGTAAAAAACTTTGATTATCTGAAAAGCTGATTGATACTGCTATAAAATGGATCCAAACTCTGTGTGGTTTTGGCCTACCGTCTGGATAAAGCTTTAAAATGCACAAATGTTGATTTTTGTGAGATTTTTTTTTTTTAATCAGTTTTTT
>NW_023005524.1:0-587 GCF_900245975.1 Drosophila guanche | reverse complement strand
TTACAACCAAAATTAAGATACTTAAGTTATATGAAAAACAAACCGCAACCTCTGAAAACCCCTTAAACTAAAAATTACAAAATTGATAGTTCTTAAAAAACAAGTTCTGCCATAGAAAACAAAACCGACTTTTCCCGAGTTTTTAAAGTCAAAATTTCGAAAAAAAAAATCTCACAACAATCCACATTTTTGCATTTCGAAGCTTTACCCAGACGGTAGGCCAAAACCACACAGAGTTTGGATCCATTTTATAGCAGTATCAATCAACTTTTCAGATAATCAAAGTTTTTTACAACCAAAATTAAGATACTTAAGTCATTTGAGAAAACAAACTGCAACCTCTGAAAAAGCTTAAACTAAAAATTACAAAATTGATAGTTCTTAAAAAACAAGTTCTGCCATAGAAAATAAACCCGACTTTTCCCGAGTTTTTAAAGTAAAAATTTCGAAAACAAAAAATCTCACAACAATCAACATTTTTGCATTTCAAAGCTTTACCCAGACGGTAGGCCAAATCCACACAGAGTTTGGATCCATTTTATAGCAGAATCAATCAACTTTTCAGATAATCAAAGTTTTTTGCAATC
>NW_023005523.1:0-587 GCF_900245975.1 Drosophila guanche | reverse complement strand
ACAACCAGAATTAAGATACTTAAGTTATGTGAGAAACCAAACCGCAAACTCTGAAAAACCCTTAAACTAAAAATTACTTCCTTAATAAGTTCTTAAAAAAACAAGTTTTGCCATAGAAAATAAACCCGACTTTTCCCGAGTTTTTAAAGTAAAAATTTCTAAAACAAAAAAACTCACAACAATCAACATTTTTGCATTTCAAAGCTTTACCCAGACGGTAGGCCAAAACCACACAGAATTTGGATCCATTTTATAGCAGAATCAATCAACTTTTCAGATAATCAAAGTTTTTTGCAACCAGATCTAAGATACTTATGTTATGTGAAAAAACAAACCGCAAAGTCTGAAAAAACCTTAAACTAAAAATTACTTCCTTAATAAGTTCTTTAAAAACAAGTTCTGCCATAAAAAATAAACCCGACTTTTCCCGAGTTTTTAAAGTCAAAAATTCGAAAAAAAAATCTCACAACAATCCACATTTTTGCATTTCAAAGCTTTTCCGAGACGGTAGGCCAAAACCACACAGAGTTTGGATCCATTTTATAGCAGTATCAATCAACTATTCAGATAATCAAAGTTTTTTACAA
>NW_023005522.1:0-587 GCF_900245975.1 Drosophila guanche | reverse complement strand
TTGTTTAAGGTTTTTTCAGAGGTAGCGATTTGTTTTTTCACATAGCTTAAGTATCTTAGATCTAATTGCAAAAAAGTTTGATTATCTGAAAAGTTGATTGATACTGTTATAAAATGGATCCAAACTCTGTGTGGTTTTGGCCTACCGTGAAATGCAAAAATGTTGATTGTTGTGAGATTTTTTTTCTCGAAATTTTGACTTTAAAAACTCGCGTTTATTTTCTATGGCATAACTTGTTTTTTAAGAGCTTATTAAGGATGTAATTTTAAGTTTAAAGGTTTTTTCAGAGGTTGCGGTTTGTTTTTTCACATAACTTAAAAATCTTAGATCTGGTTGTAAAGAACTTTGATTATCTGAAAAAGTTGATTGATACTGATATAAAGTGGACCCAAACTCTGTGTGGTTTTGGTCTACCGTCTGGGTAAAACTTTGAAATGCAAAAATGTTGATTTTTGTGAGGTATTTTTTTCGAAATTTTGACTTTAAAAACTCGCGTTTATTTTCTATGGCATAACTTGTTTTTTAAGAACTTATTAAGGATGTAATTTTTAGTTTAAGGTTTTTTCAGAGGTTGCGGTTTGTTTTTT
>NW_023005521.1:0-587 GCF_900245975.1 Drosophila guanche | reverse complement strand
TAAAAAACAAGTTCTGCCATAGAAAATAAACCCGACTTTTCCCGAGTTTTTAAAGTAAAAATATCGAAAAAAAAATCTCACAACAATCAACAATTTTGCATTACAAAGCTTTACCCAGACGGTAGGCCAAACCACACAGAGTTTGGATCCATTTTATAGCAGTATCAATCAACTTTTCAGATAATCAAAGTTTTTTACAACCAAAATTAAGATACTTAAGTTATGTGAAAAAACAAACCACAACGTCTGAAAAAACCTTAAACTAAAAATTACATCCTTAATAAGTTCCTAAAAAACAAGTTCTGCCATAGAAAATAAACCCGACTTCTCCCGAGTTTTTAAAGTAAAAATATCGAAAAAAAATCTCACATCAATCAACCTTTTTGCATTTCAAAGCTTTACCCAGAGGGTAGGCCAAAACCACAAACAGTTTGGATCCATTTTATAGCAGTATCAATCAACTTTTCAGATAATCAAAGTTTTTTACAACCAAAATTCAGATTCTTAACTTATGTGAAAAAACAAACCGCAACCTCTAAAAAAACCTAAAACTTAAAATTAAATCCTTAATAAGTTCCTAAAAAACA
>NW_023005520.1:0-587 GCF_900245975.1 Drosophila guanche | reverse complement strand
GCAAGGCTGACAATATCAAGCCGATTGGTCAAGTAGAACATAGCATACGTATTGACGACGAAGAATATGTTTTGACATTTTATGTTGTTGCTTCTAAGTTCATGGATATTAAGCTGATAATCGGGGAAGAGCTTTGTTTGCACGCAGAAGTATCATTTAATCGCCATGGAGTAAAAGTTAATAAAATGCCAAATGAAAAGAACGAAGATGCGTATGACGAAGCGTCCATAATGAAAATCGACGTAGCGGTGGACAATTCTGAACTGAATATAAACGAAGCGATAAACGAGATTACACGAAAAGAAGTTCGCGAAATAGTAACGACGTATAAACCGGAAAAATCAAAAACAACAAACATTGAAATGAAAATAATTCTTAAAGACGAAAAGCCAATTTTCTCGCGGCCGCGGCGGTTTGCTATGACTGAAACACGTATCATAGAAGACCAGGTTGATGAATGGCTGCAGAATGAGGTAATTGAAGAATCAGAATCCGAGTTCACGAGTCCGGTTGTACTAGTAAAAAAGAATGACGGCAAGCAACGTCTATGTATTGACTTCAGACGCATCAATAAAGTCATCGAAAAA
>NW_023005519.1:0-587 GCF_900245975.1 Drosophila guanche | reverse complement strand
TTAAAGTCAAAATTTGGAAAAACAAATCTCACAACAATCAACATTTTTGCATTTTAAAGCTTTACCCAGACGGTATGCCAAAACCACACAGAGTTTGGATCCATTTTATAGCAGTAACAATCAACTTTTCAGTTAATCAAAGTTTTTTACAACCAAAATTAAGATACTTAAGTTATGTGAAAAAACAAACCGCAACCTCTGAAAAAACCTTAAACTAAAAATTACAAAATTGCTAGTTCTTAAAAAACAAGTTCTGGCATAGAAAATAAACCCGAGATTTTAAAGTGAAAATTTCGAAAACGAAAAAATCTCACAACAATCAACATTTTTGCATTTCAAAGCTTTTCCGAGATGGTAGGCCAAACCACAAACAGTTTGGATCCATTTTATAGCAGTATCAATCAACTTTTCAGATAATCAAAGTTTTTTGCAACCAGATCTAAGATAATTAAGTTATGTAAAAAAACAAACCGCAACCTCTGAAAAAACCTTAAACTAAAAAATAAAACCTTAATAAGTTCCTAAAAAACAAGTTCTGCCATAGAAAATAAACCCGACTTTTCCCGAGTTTTTAAAGTCAAAATTTG
>NW_023005518.1:0-587 GCF_900245975.1 Drosophila guanche | reverse complement strand
ATAGATACTGCTATAAAATAGATCCAAACTCTGTGTGGTTTTGGCCTACCGTCTGGGTAAAGCTTTGTAATGCAAAATTGTTAATTGTTGTGAGATTTTTTTGTTTCCAAATTTTGACTTTAAAAACTCGGGAAAAGTCGGGTTTATTTTCTATGGCAGAACTTGTTTTTCAGGAACTTATTAATGATGTAATTTTTAGTTAAAGGTTTTTTCAGAGGTTGCGGTTTGTTTTTTCACATAACTTAAGTATCTTAATTTTGGTTGTAAAAATCTTTGATTATCTGAAAAGTTGATTGATACTGCTATAAAATGGATGAAAACTCTGTGTGGTTTTGGCCTACCGTCTGGGTAAAGCTTTGTAATGCAAAATTGTTGATTGTTGTGAGATTTTTTTTTTTTTCCAAATTTTGACTTTAAAAGCTCGGGAAAAGTCGCTTTTATTTTCTATGGCAGAACTTGTTTTTTAAGAACTAGCAATTTTGTAATTTTTAGTTTAAGGTTTTTTCAGAGGTTGCGGTTTGTTTTTCACATAACTTAAGTATCTTAATTTTGGTTGTAAAAAACTTTGATTATCTGAAAAGTTGATT
>NW_023005517.1:0-587 GCF_900245975.1 Drosophila guanche | reverse complement strand
GTTTTTACAACCAAAATTAAGATACTTAAGTTATGTGAAAAATCAAACCACAACCTCTGAAAAAACCTTAAACTAAAAATTACAAAATTACCAGTTCTTAAAAAACAAGTTCTGCCATAGAAAATAAAACCGACTTTTCCCGAGTTTTTAAAGTCAAAATTTCGAGAAAAAAAATCTCACAACAATCCACATTTTTGCATTTCAAAGCTTTTCCGAGACGGTAGGCCAAAACCACACAGAGTTTGGATCCATTTTATAGCAGAATCAATAAACTTTTAAGACAATCAAAGTTTTTTTGCAACCAGATCTAAGATACTTAACTTATGAAAAAAAAACAAACCGCAAGCTCTAAAAAAAACCTTAAACTAAAAATTACTTCCTTAATAACTTCTTAAAAGAAAAGCTCTTCCATAGAAAATAAACCCAACTTTTCCCGAGTTTTTAAAGTAAAAATATCGAAAAAAAAAAATCTCACATCAATCAACATTTTTGCATTTCAAAGCTTTACCCAGACGGTAGTCCAAAACTACACAGTTTGGATCCATTTTATAGAAGTATCAATCAACTTTTCAGATAATCAAGGGTTT
>NW_023005516.1:0-587 GCF_900245975.1 Drosophila guanche | reverse complement strand
GGGAAAAGTTGGTTTTATTTTCTATGGCAGAACTTGTTTTTTAAGAACTAGCAATTTTGTAATTTTTAGTTTAAGGTTTTTTCAGAGGTTGCGGTTCGTTTTTTCACATAACTTAAGTATCTTAATTTTGGTTGTAAAAAACTTTGATTATCTGAAAAGTTGATTGATTCTGCTATAAAATGGATCCAAACTCTGTGTGGTTTTGGCCTACCGTCTGGGTAAAGCTTTAAAATGCAAAAATGTTCATTTTTGTGAGGTATTTTGTACGAAATTTTGACTTTAAAAACTCGGGTTTTTTTTTTCTATGGCAGAACTTGTTTTTTAAGAACTTATTAAGAAAGTAATTTTAAGTTTAAGGTTTTTTCAGAGGTTGCGGTTTGTTTTTTGACATAACTTAAGTATCTTAATTTTGGTTGTAAAAAACTATGATTATCTGAAAAGTTGATTGATACTGCTATAATATGGATCCAAACTCTGTGTGGTTTTGGCCTACCGTCTGGGTAAAGCTTTGAAATGCAAACATGTTGATTTTTGTGAGGTATTTTTTACGAAATTTTGACTTTAAAAATTCGGGAAAAGTCGGGTTT
>NW_023005515.1:0-587 GCF_900245975.1 Drosophila guanche | reverse complement strand
AGAAAATAAAACCAACTTTTCCCGAGTTTTTAAAGTCAAAATTTCAACAACAAAAAATCTCACAACAATCCACATTTTTGCATTTCAAAGCTTTTCCGAGACGGTAGGCCAAAACCACACAGAGTTTGGATCCACTTTATAGCAGTATCAATCAACTTTTCAGATAATCAAAATTATTTACAACCAAAATTCAGATTCTTAAGTTATGTGAAAAAACAAACCGCAACCTCTGAAAAAACCTTAAACTAAAAATTACATCCTTAATAAGTTCCTAAAAAACAAGTTCTGCCATAGAAAATAAACCCGACTTTTCCCGAGTTTTTAAAGTAAAAATATCGAAAAAAAAATCTCACATCAATCAACATTTTTGCATTTCAAAGCTTTACCCAGACGGTAGGCCAAAACCACACAGTTTGGATCCATTATATAGCAGTATCAATAAACTTTTCAGATAATCAAAGTTTTTTACAACAAAAATTAAGATACTTAAGTTATGTGAAAAAACAAACCGCAACCTCTGAAAAAACCTTAAACTAAAAATTACATCCTTAATAAGTTCCTAAAAAACAAGTTCTGCCATAGAAAAT
>NW_023005514.1:0-587 GCF_900245975.1 Drosophila guanche | reverse complement strand
AGAGTTTGGATCCATTTTACAGCAGAATCAATCAGCTTTTCAGATAATCAAAGTTTTTTGCAACCAGATCTTAGATACTTAAGTTATGTAAAAAAAACAAACCGCAACCTCTAAAAAAACATTAAACAAAAAATTACAAAATTGTTAGTTCTTAAAAAACAATTTTTGCCATAAAAAATAAACCCGACTTTTCCTGAGTTTTTAAAGTCAAAATATCGAAAAAACAAAAAAAATATCTCACAACCATCAACATTTTTGCATTTCAAAGCTTTTCCGAGACGGTAGGTCAAAACCACACAGAGTTTGGATCCATTTTATAGCAGTATCAATCAAGTTTTCTGATAATCAAGATTTTTTACAACGAAAATTAAGATATTTAAGTTATGTGAAAAAACAAACCGCAACCTCTGAAAAAACCTTAAACTTAAAATTACTTCCTTAATAAGTTCTTAAAAAACAAGCCCTGGCATAGAAAATAAACCCGACTTTTCAAGAGTTTTTAAAGTAAAAATTTCGAAAACATAAAATCTCACAACAATCAAAATATTTGCATTTCATAGCTTTACCCAGACGGTAGGCTAAAACCA
>NW_023005513.1:0-587 GCF_900245975.1 Drosophila guanche | reverse complement strand
GTCAAAAGTTCGTAAAAAATACCTCACAAAAATCAACATTTTTGCATTTCAAAGCCTTACCCAGACGGTAGGTCAAAACCACAAACAGTTTGGATCCATTTTATAGCAGTATCAATCAACTTTTCAGATAATCAAGATTTTTTACAACGAAAATTAAGATACTTAAGTTATGTGAAAAAACAAACCGGAACCTCTGAAAGAACCTTAAACTTAAAATTACTTCCTTAATAAGTTTTTAAAAAAACAAGTTCTGGCATAGGAAATAAACCCGAGTTTTTAAAGTACAAATTTCGAAAAAAAAAAATCTCACAAAAATCAACATTTTTGCATTTCAAAGCTTTACCCAGACGGTAGGCCAAAACCACACAGATTTTGGATCCATTTTATGGCAGTATCAATCAACTTTTCAGATAATCAAAGTTTTTTACAACGAAAATTAAGATACTTAAGTTATGTGAGAAAACAAACCGCAACCTCTGAAAAAACTAAAAATTACATCCTTAATAAGTTCCTAAAAAAACAAGTTCTGCCATAGAAAATAAAACCGACTTTTCCCGAGTTTTTAAAGTCAAAATTTCGAAAACAAA
>NW_023005512.1:0-587 GCF_900245975.1 Drosophila guanche | reverse complement strand
AAGTATCAGACATTGCCGGCTAGGTATTTTCCCCATATCATATGTAAAGACAAATTTAAAATTTTTCATCATATGATATATAGCAAGCACAACACCATTCCCTATGTAGGTTTTTTGCCACGGCTTCGGTAAATCGTGTGCCTTCAATAGGGAGTGCCTCTTAGTAGTCATTTGTTCTCGTATTTTAATAAAAGAAACACGCAAACACTTCAATATTATTCGTATATAGTAACAATTATATACATATCAAACCATATAAAGTATCAGACATTGCCATCTAGGTATTTTCCCCATATCATATGTAACGACAATTTTTAAATTGTTCATCATATGAAATATACCAAGCACGACACCACTCCCTATAGAGGTTTTTTGCCACGGCTTCCGCAAATCGGGTGCCTTCAATAGGGAGTGCCTCTTAGTAGTCATTTGTTCTCGTATTTTAATAAAAGAAACACGCAAACACTTCAATATTATTCGTATATAGTAACAACTATACACATATCCAACCAAATAAAGTATCAGACATTGCAGGCTAGGTATTTTCCCCATATCATATGTAAGGACAAATTTTAAATTGTTCATCA
>NW_023005511.1:0-587 GCF_900245975.1 Drosophila guanche | reverse complement strand
AAAAAGTTCTGCCATAGAAAATAAACCCGACTTTTTTTGAGTTTTTAAAGTAAAAATTTCGAAAACAAAAAATCTCACAACAATAAGGATTTTTTGCATTTTAAAGCTTAACCGAGACGGTAGGCCAAAACCACACAGAGTTTGGATCCATTTTATGGCAGTATCAATCAGCTTTTCAGATAATTAAAGTTTTTTACATCCAAAATTAAGATATTTAAGTTATGTGAAAAAACAAAACGCAACCTCTGAAAAAACCTTAAACTAAAAATGACATCCTTAATAAGTTCCTAAAAAACAAGTTCTGGCATAGAAAATAAAACCGAATTTTCCCGAGTTTTTAAAGTAAGAAAATCGAAAAAAAAATCTCACATCAATCAACATTTTTGCATTTCAAATCCTTACCCAGGCGGAAGGCCAACTCCACAAACAGTTTGGATCCATTTTATAGCAGTATCAATCAACTTTTCAGATAATCAAAGTTTTTTACAACCAAAATTAAGATACTTAAGTAATGTGAAAAAACAAACAGCAACCTCTGAAAAACCCTTAAACTAAAAATGACATCCTTAATAAGTTCCTAAAAAACA
>NW_023005510.1:0-587 GCF_900245975.1 Drosophila guanche | reverse complement strand
TTGACTTTAAAAACTCGGGAAAAGTCAGGTTTATTTTTTATGGCAGAACTAGTTTTTTAAGAACTTATTAAGGATGTAATTTTTAGCTTAAGGTTTTTTCAGAGGTTGCGGTTTGTTTTTTTAAATAACTTAACTATCTTAGATCTGGTTGTAAAGAACTTTAATTATCTGAAAAGTTGATTGATGCTGCTATGAAGTGAATCCAAACTGTGTTTGGTTTTGCTCTACCGTCTTAGAAAAGCTTTGAAATGCAAAAATGTTGATTGTTGTGAGATTTTATTTTATCGAATGTTGATAGTTGGGAGATTTTTTTTCGAAATTTTGACTTTAAAAACTCGGGAAAGGTCGGGTTTATTTTCTATGGCAGAACTTGTTTTTTAAGAACTTGTTAAGGATGTAATTTTCAGCTTAATGTTTTTTCAAAGGTTGCGGTTTGTTTTTTCACTTAACTTAAGTATCTTAGATCTGGTTGTACAGAACTTTGATTATCTGAAAAGTTGATTGATGCTGCTATGAAGTGGCTCCAAACTCTGTGTGGTTTTGGCCTACCGTCTCGGTAAAGCTTTGAAATGCAAAAATGTTGATAG
>NW_023005509.1:0-587 GCF_900245975.1 Drosophila guanche | reverse complement strand
TTCTGCCATAGAAAACAAAACCGACTTTTCCCGAGTTTTTAAAGTCAAAAAATCGTAAAAAATACCTCACAAAAATCAACATATTTGCAATTCAAAGCTTTACCCAGACGGTAGGCCAAAACCACACAGAGTTTGGATCCATTTTATAGTAGAATCAATCAACTTTTCAGATAATCAAAGTTTTTTGCAATCAGATCTAGGATACTTAAGTTATGTGAAAAAACCGCAACCTCCGAAAACCACTTAAACTAAAAATTACAAAATTGATAGTTCTTAAAAAACAAGTTCTGCCATATAAAATAAAGCCGACTTTTCCCGAGTTTTTAAAGTCAAAATTTCGAAAACAAAAAATCTCACAACAATCCACATTTTTGTATTTCAAAGCTTAACCCAGACGGTAGGCCAAAACCACACAGAGTTTGGATCCATTTTATAGCAGAATCAATCAACTTTTCAGATAATCAAAGTTTTTTGCAATCAGATCTAAGATACTTAAGTTATGTGAAAAAACCTCAACCTCTGAAAACCCCTTAAACTAAAAATTACAAAATTGATAGTTCTTAAAAAACAAGTTCTGCCATAGAAAA
>NW_023005508.1:0-587 GCF_900245975.1 Drosophila guanche | reverse complement strand
GTAACAAACTTTGAAAATTTTTAAAAGAAAAGTTCTTCCATAGAAAATAAACCCGACTTTTCCCGAACTTTTAAAGTCAAAATTTTGTAAAAAATACCTCACAAAAATCAACATGTTTGCATTTCAAAGCTTTACCCATACGGTAGGCCAAACCCACACAGAGTTTGGATCCATTTTATAGCAGAATCAATCAACTTTTTAGATAATCAAAGTTTTTTTGCAACCAGATCTAAGATTATGTAAGTTATGTAAAAAAACAAACCACAACCTCTGAAAAAACCTTAACCGAAAAACTACAAAATTACTAGTTCTTAAAAAACAAGTTCTGCCATAGAAAATAAAACCGACTTTTCCCGAGTTTTTAAAGTCAAAATTTCGAGAAAAAAAACTCACAAAAATAAACATTTTTGCATTTCAAAGCTTTTCCGAGACGGTAGGCCAAAACCACAAAAAGTTTGGATCCATTAAATAGCAGTATCCATCACATTTTCAGATAATCAAGGGTTTTTACAACCAAAATTAAGATACTTAAGTTATGTGAAAAACCAACCGCAACATCTGAAAAATCCTTAAACTAAAAATTACAA
>NW_023005507.1:0-587 GCF_900245975.1 Drosophila guanche | reverse complement strand
ACAAACCACAACCTCTGAAAAAACCTTAAACTAAAAATTACAAAATAGCTAGTTCCTAAAAAAACAAGTTCTGCCATAGAAAATAAAACCGACTTTTCCCAAATTTTAAAGTAAAAATTTCGAAAAAAAAAAATCTCACATCAATCAACATTTTTGCATTTCAAAGCTTTTCCGAGACGGTGGGCCAAAACCACACAGAGTTTGGATAGTTTTTATAGCAGTATCAATCAACTTTTCAGATAATCAACGTTTTTTACAACCAAAATTAAGATACTTAAGTTATGTGAAAACACACAACACTGAGCAAACCTTAAACCAAAAATTACAAAATTACTAGTTCTTAAAAAACAAGTTCTGCCATAGAAAATAAACCCAACTCTTCCCGAGTTTTTAAAGTCTAAATTTCGTAATAAATACCTCACAAAAATCAACATTTTTGCATTTCAAATCTGTATATTTCCCAGACGGTAAAGCAAAAACACAAAGTGTTTGGAACCAAAACCACACACTTTTCAGATAAACAAAGTTCCATACAACCAGATCTAAGATAACTAGGTTATGTGAAAAAAACAAACCTCAAACCTTTT
>NW_023005506.1:0-587 GCF_900245975.1 Drosophila guanche | reverse complement strand
ACTCTTCACGAGTTTTTAAAGTCAAAATTTTGAAATCAAAAAATCTCACAACAATCAACGTTTTTGCATTTCAAAGAAAATAAAACCGACTTTTCCCAAGATTTTAAAGTCAAAATTTTGAAAAAAAAAAATCTCACAACAATCAACATTTTGGCATTTCAAAGCTTTTCCGAGACGGTAGGCCAAAACCACAGACAGTTTGGATCCATTTTATAGCAGTATCAATCAACTTTTCAGATAATCAAAGCTTTTACAACCAAAATTAAGATACTTAAGTTATGTGAAAAACCAAACCGCAACCTCGGAAAAAACCTTAAACTATAAAATTCAAAATTGCTAGTTCTTAAAAAACAAGTTCTGCCATAGAAAATAAAACCGACTTTTCCCAAGTTTTTAAAGTCAAAATTTGAAAAAAAAAAATCTCACAAAAATTAACATTTTTGCATTTCAAAGTTTTACCCAGACGGTCGGCCAAAACCACACAGAGTTTTGATCAATTTTATAGCAGTATCAATCAACTTTTTAGATAATCAAAGTTTTTTTAAACCAGATCTAAGATACTGAAGCTATGTGAAAAAAAAACCGCA
>NW_023005505.1:0-587 GCF_900245975.1 Drosophila guanche | reverse complement strand
TTTAAGGTTTGTTCAGAGGTTGCGGTTTGTTTTTTCACATAACTTAAGTATCTTAATTTTGGTTGTAAAAAACTTTGATTATCTGAAAAGTTGATTGATACTGCTATAAAATGGATTCAAACTGTGTGGTTTTGGCCTACCGTCTCGGAAAAGCTTTGAAATGCAAAAATGTGGATTGTTGTGAGATTTTTTTTTTTTTAATTTTGACTTTAAAAACTCGGGAAAAGTTTGTTTTATATTCTATGACAGAACATGTTTTTTAAGAACTAGTAACTTTGTAATTTTTAGTTTAAGGTTTTTTCAGAGGTTGTGGTTTGTTTTTTTACATAACTTAAGTATCTTAATTTTGGTTGTAAAAAACTTTGATTCTCTGAAAAGTTGATTGATACTGCTATAAAATGGATCCAAACTCTGTGTGGTTTTGGCCTACCGTCTGGGTTAAGCTTTAAAATGCAAAAATGGTCATTTTTGTGAGGTATTTTCTACGAAATTTTGACTTTAAAAACTCGGGTTTTTTTTTCTATGGCAGAACTTGTTTTTTAAGAACTTATTAAGAAAGTAATTTTAAGTTTAAGGTTTTTTCAGAG
>NW_023005504.1:0-587 GCF_900245975.1 Drosophila guanche | reverse complement strand
AAACTGTGTGTGGTTTTGGCCTACCGTCTGGGTAAAGCTTTGAAATGCAAAAAATGTGGATTTTTCTGAGGTATTTTTTTACGAAATTTTAACTTTAAAAACTCGGATAACATCGGGTTTATTTTCTATGGCAGAACTTTTTTTTGAAGAATTTTTAAAGGTTGTCATTTTTTGTTTAAGGCTTTTTTCATAGGTGTCGGTTTTTTTTTCACATAACTTTAGTATCTTAGATCTGGTTGTAAAGAACTTTGATTATCTGAAAAGTTTATTGATGCTGCTATGAAGTGGATCCAAACTGTGTGTGGTTTTGGCCTACCGTCTGGAAAAAGCTTTAAAATGCAAAAATTTTGATTGTTGTGACATTTTTTTTTTCGAAATTTTGATTTTCAAAACGTTGGAAAAGTCGGAATTGTTTTCTATAGCAGAACTTTTTTTTAAGAATTTATAAGGTATGTCATTTTTTATTTAAGGTTTTTTTCAGAGGTAGCGGTTTGTTTTTTCACATAACTTAAGTATCTTAGATCTGGTTGTAAAGAACTTTGATTATCTGAAAAGTTTATTGATGCTGCTATGAAGTGGATCCAAAC
>NW_023005503.1:0-587 GCF_900245975.1 Drosophila guanche | reverse complement strand
CACAATTAAGATACTTAAGTTATTTGAAAAAGCAAACCGCAACCTCTGAAAAAACCTTAAACTTAAAATTACTTCCTTAATAAGTTCTTAAAAAACAAATTCTGCCATAGAAAATAAACCCGAGTTTTTAAAGTTAAAATTTCGTACAAAATACCTCACAAAAATCAACATTTTTGCATTTCAAAGCTTTACGCTGACGGTAGGCCAAAACCACACAGAGTTTGGATCCATTTTATAGCAGAATCAATCAACTTTTCAGATAATAAAATTTTTTTTGCAACCAGATCTAAGATACTTAAGTTATGAAAAAAAAACAAACCGCAAGCTCTAAAAAAAACCTTAAACTAAAAATTACTTCCTTAATAAGTTCTTAAAAAAAAAGTTCTGGCATAGAAAATAAACCCGACTTTTCTCGAGTTTTTAAAGTAAAAATTTCGAAAACAAAAAATCTCACAACAATAAGCATTTTTGCATTTCAAAGCTTAACCGAGACGGTAGGCCAAAACCACACAGAGTTTGGATCCATTTTATAGCAGTATCAATCAACTTTTCAGATAATTAAAGTTTTTTACAACCAAAATTAAGAT
>NW_023005502.1:0-587 GCF_900245975.1 Drosophila guanche | reverse complement strand
CTTGTTCAGACTGGAGAATTCGGTCCTGTTCCTCCTTTTCTCGAAAGGATCATCAACCAAATTTTCTTTTCTTTCTTTCTGCTTACGGACTTAAGGTTATAACAACCGAAGACATTCCTTCTGCTGTGCTGGTGCCTGGTAGGAGACCCTCCCAATCATTGCCCATATTTTCGAATTTAGAATCAAAAAAAAAAAAAAATCTTTCTGGTCTTAAAGACCATATCGTTATATAACTTATATCGTTTTTCCTTAATCATAATTTTTTACAATGGCGGTAAGGCGAAGTATTGACAATATAAATGTTAATCTCGGCGAGGTAGTCGTACACTGCACCATATGCAATGATACTAGCCAGGACACCGACATTGTAGAAACCCATTGCAAACAAAAATACCACAGGTCGTGTTTATCGGATTGGTTGACATCCAATGAGACATGCCCGATTTGTAGGCAGCTGTGTTCGTTACCGTTGCGTTCACAATCTCAATCGAATTTACAGAGTGGGGAAAATGCCGCGGCGAATTTGTCGTACACCGGAGCAATTCCGAAAAATCGTCCTAAAACAAGGTCACAGGTACGAAATACCC
>NW_023005501.1:0-587 GCF_900245975.1 Drosophila guanche | reverse complement strand
AATGGATCCAAAATCTGTGTGGTTTTGGCCTACCGTCTGGGTAAAGCTTTGAAATGCAAAAATATTGATTTTTGTGAGGTATTTTTTACGAAATTTTGACTTTAAAAGCTCGGGAAGAGTCGGGTTTATTTTCTATAACAGAACTTATTTTTTTAGAATTTATTAAGTATGTAATTTTTTGTTGAATGTTTTTTCAGAGGTTGCGTTTTGTTTTTCACATAATTTTAGTATCTTAGATCTGGTTGCAAAAACCTTTGATTATTTGAAAAGTTGATTTATAGTGCTATAAAATTGATCCAAACTCTGTGTGGTTTTGGCCTACCGTCTCGGAAAATCTTTGAAATACAAAAATGTTGATTTTTGTGAGGTATTTTTTACGAAATTTTGACTTTAAAAATTCGGGAAGAGTCGGGTTTATTTTCTATGGCAGAACTTTTTTTTTTAAGAATTTATTAAGAAAGTAATTTTCTGTTTAAGGTTTTTTCAGAGGTAGCGATTTGTTTTTTCACATAACTTAAGTATCTTAATTTTGGTTGTAAAAACTTTGGTTATCTGAAAAGTTGATTGATACTGCTATAAAATGGATC
>NW_023005500.1:0-587 GCF_900245975.1 Drosophila guanche | reverse complement strand
TGATTATCTGAAAAGTTGATTGATTCAGCTATAAAATGGATCCAAACTCTGTGTGGGTTTGGCCTACCGTCTCGGTAAAGCTTTGAAATGCAAACATGTTGATTTTTGTGAGGTATTTTTTACAAAATTTTGACTTTAAAAATTCGGGAAAAGTCGGGTTTATTTTCTATGGAAGAACTTTTCTTTTAAAAATTTTCAAGGTTTGTTACTTTTTTGTTTAAGGTTTTTTAGAAGTAGCGGTTTGTTTTTTCACATAATTTAACAATCTTAGACCTGGTTGTAAAGAACTTTGATTACTTTGATTTTTCATAGGTTGCGGTTTGTTTTTTCACATAACTTAAGTATCTTAATTTTGGTTGTAAAAAACTTTGATTATCTGAAAAGTTGATTGATTCTGCTATAAAATGGATCCAAACTCTGTGTGGGTTTGTCCTACCGTCTCGGTAAAGCTTTAAAATGCAAAAATGTTCATTTTTGTGAGGTATTTGGACGAAATTTTGACTTTAAAAACTCGGGTTTATTTTCTATGGCAGAACTTGTTTTTTAAGAACTTATTAAGAAAGTAATTTTAAGTTTAAGGTTTTTTC
>NW_023005499.1:0-587 GCF_900245975.1 Drosophila guanche | reverse complement strand
CTCTGTGTGGTTTTGGCCTACCGTCTAAGTAAAACTTTGAAAAGCAAAAATTTTGATTTTTGTGATGTATTTTGTACGAAATTTTGACTTTGAAAACTCGGGTTTATTTTCTATGGCAGAACTTGTTTTTTAAGAACTTATTAAGGAAGGTATTTTAAGTTTAAGGTTTTTTCAGAGGTTGCGGTTTGTTTTTTCACATAACTTAAGTATCTAAGATCTGGTTGCAAAAAACTTTGATTATCAAAAAAGTTGATTGATACTGCTTAAAAATGGATCCAAACTCTGTGTGGTTTTGGCCTACCGTCTGGGTAAAGCTTTAAAATGCAAAAATGTTGATTGTTGTGAAATTTTTTTTTTCGAAATTTTGACTTTAAAAACTTGGGAAAAGTCGGTTTTATTTTCTATGGCAGAACCTGTTTTTTTAGGAACTTACTAAGGATGTAATTTTTAGTTTAAGGTTTTTTCAGAGGTTGCGGTTTGTTTTTTTACATAACTTAAGTATCTTAGATCTGGTTGCAAAAAACTTTGATTATCTGAAAAGTTGATTGATTCTGTCATAAAATGGATCCAAACTTAGTGTGGTCTTG
>NW_023005498.1:0-587 GCF_900245975.1 Drosophila guanche | reverse complement strand
AACCACACAGAGTTTGGATCCATTTTATAGCAGTATCAATAAACTTTTCAGATAATCAAAGTTTTTACAACCAAAATTAGGATACTTAAGTTATGTGAAAAAACAAATCGCTACCTCTGAAAAAACCTTAAACAAAAAATTACTTTCTTAATAAATTCTTAAAAATAAAGTTCGGCCATAGAAAAAAAACCCGACTTTTGCCGAGTTTTTAAAGTAAAAATTTCGTAAAAAATACCTCACAAAAATAAACATTTTTGCATTTCAAAGCTTTGCCCAGACGGTAGGCCAAAACCACACAGAGTTTGGATCCATTTTATAGCAGTATCAATCAACTTTTCAGATAATCAAATTTTTTTGCAACCAAAATTAAGATACTTAAGTTATGTGAAAAAAAAAACCGCAACCTCTGAAGAAACCTTAAAATAAAAATTACATCCTTAATAAGTTCTTAAAAAACAAGTTCTGCCATAGAAAATAAAAGCGACTTTTCCCGAGCTTTTAAAGTAAAAATTTCGAAAACAAAAAATCTCACAACAATCAACAATTTTGCATTACAAAGCTTTACCAAGACGGTAGGCCAAAACCAC
>NW_023005497.1:0-587 GCF_900245975.1 Drosophila guanche | reverse complement strand
CGAGTTTTTAAAGTCAAAAATTCGAAAAAAAAAAAATCTCACAACAATCCACATTTTTGCATTTCAAAGCTTTTCCGAGACGGTAGGCCAAAACCACACAGAGTTTGGATCCATTTTATAGCAGAATCAATCAACTTTTCAGATAATCAAAATTTTTTTGCAACCAGATCTAAGATACTTATGTTATGAAAAAAAAAAAAAACCGCAAGCTCTAAAAAAAACCTTAACTAAAAATTACTTCCTTAATAAGTTCTTAAAAGAAAAGTTCTTCCATAGAAAATAAACCCGACTTTTCCCGAATTTTTAAAGTAAAAATTTCGAAGAAAAAGAAAATCTCACAACAATCCACATTTTTGCATTTCAAAGCTTTTCCGAGACGGTAGGCCAAAACCACAAACAGTTTGGATCCATTTAATAGCAGTATCAATCAACTTTTTAGATAATCAAGGTTTTTTACAACCAAAATTAAGATACTTAAGTTATGTGAAAAAACGAACCGCAACCTCTGAAAAAACTTTAAACTAAAAATTACAAAATTGCTAGTTCTTAAAAAACAAGTTCTGCCATAGAAAATAAAACCAACTTTT
>NW_023005496.1:0-587 GCF_900245975.1 Drosophila guanche | reverse complement strand
ACCAGGTCTAAGATGGTTAAGTTATGTGAAAAAACAAACCGCTACTTCTAAAAAACCTTAAACAAAAAAGTAACAAACTTTGAAAATTTTTAAAAGAAAAGTTCTTCCATAGAAAATAAACCCGACTTTTCCCGAATTTTTAAAATCAAAATTTTGTAAAAAATACCTCACAAAAATCAACATGTTTGCATTTCAAAGCTTTACCCAGACGGTAGGCCAAAACCACACAGAGTTTGGATCCATATTATAGCAGTATCAATCAACTTTTCAGATAATCAAAGTTTTTTACAACCAAAATTAAGATACTTAAGTTATGTGAAAAAACAAACCGCAACCTATGAAAAATCAAAGTAATCAAAGTTCTTTACAACCAGGTCTAAGATGGTTAAGTTATGTGAAAAAACAAACCGCCACTTCTAAAAAACCTTAAACAAAAAAGTAACAAACTTTGAAAATTTTTAAAAGAAAAGTTCTTCCATAGAAAATAAACCCGACTTTTCCCATTATTTTTAAAGTCAAAATTTTGTAAAAAATACCTCACAAAAATCAACATGTTTGCATTTCAAAGCTTTACCCAGATGGTAGGC
>NW_023005495.1:0-587 GCF_900245975.1 Drosophila guanche | reverse complement strand
GGTTGTAAAAAACTTAAATTATCTGAAAAGTTGATTGATACTGCTATAAAATGGATCCAAACTCTGTGTGGTTTTGGCCTACCGTCTCGGTTAAGCTTTGAAATGCAAAAATGCTTATTGTTGTGAGATTTTTCATTTTCGAAATTTTTACTTTAAAAATTCGGGAAAAGTCGGGTTTATTTTCTATGGAAGAACTTTTTTTTTAAGAGCTTATTAAGGAAGTAATTATTAGTAATCGAAATTTTTACTTTAAAAATTCGGGAAAAGTCGGGTTTATTTTCTATGGAAGAACTTTTTTTTTAAGAGCTTATTAAGGAAGTAAGTAGTTTTTTTTAGAGCTTGCGGTTTGTTTTTTTTTTCATAACTTAAGTATCTTAGATTACCACCTTTTAAAGGTGGAGAAGTTTAATTTCTCATATGCCAGGGAGATATCCTCTTTCAAGATTAGCGTGTCTCCAACTCATTTCGGGACCATTTGCTCTTCCAAATTTTGGCCAGAGCACCTGGTTGTGAAAGAGTTTAAGGCTAAGAAGAAAAATAGGCCCCCCATAACTCTTCCTAGTAGTGAGGCCAGTGGTCCTTCCTCC
>NW_023005494.1:0-588 GCF_900245975.1 Drosophila guanche | reverse complement strand
CCCTAATAAGTTCTTAAAAAACAAGTTCTGCCATAGAAAATAAACCCGACTTTTCCCGAGTTTTTAAAGTAAAAATTTCGAAAACAAAAAATCTCACAACAATCAACATTTTTGCATTTCAAAGCTTTACCCAGACGGTAGGCCAAAACCACACAGAGTTTGGATCCATTTTATAGCAGAATCAATCAACTTTTCAGAAAATCAAAGTTTTTTGCAACCAGATATAAGATACTTAAGTTATGTGAAAAAACAAACCGCAAAGTCTGAAAAAACCTTAAACTAAAAATTACTTCCTTAATAAGTTCTTAAAAAACAAGTTCTGCCATAGAAAATAAAGACGACTTTTTCCGAGTTTTTAAAGTCAAAATTTCGAAGAAAAAAAATCTCAGAACAATCCACATTTTTGCATTTCAAAGCTTTACCCAGACGGTAGGCCAAAACCACACAGAGTTTGGATCCATTTTATAGCAGAATCAATCAACTTTTCAGATAATCAAAGTTTTTTTGCAATCAGATCTAAGATACTTAAGTTATGTGAAAAAACCGCAACCTCTGAAAACCCCTTAAACTAAAAATTATAAAATTGAT
>NW_023005493.1:0-588 GCF_900245975.1 Drosophila guanche | reverse complement strand
CAGAGGCAGAGGCCGAGTGAAGCAGAGTGTGAATGAGAGAATGTGAAAAGAATAACAAAAGCTGCAGGACAGTGTGGGTTTAGGCACTGCTAATTAATTTCTTCTTTCTGGCTATAATAATTATCCAATCGGATCCCAATTTATTGATCTGATAGATATGGCCATTCCCTACAGAATGGCGTTTTTAGTTTTCTTCTATCTTTAAAATTGTAGATTTGGGAGGTTTTCGCCCTTTTGCGGGGGCGGAATGGGGCGGGGCACATTTTTAAAATACACTTGTACCAGTGTGAGCATACAGAAGTCTAATGCAAAATTTGGTGGCTCTAGCTTTTATAGTCTCTGAGATTCAGGTGCTCAACAAGACGGACGGACAGACGGACGGACAGACGGACAGACAGACAGGGCTCAATCGACTCGGCTATTGATGGTGATCAAGAATATGTACACTTTATGGCGTCGGAAACGATTCCTTCTGTGTGTTACATACATTAACTTTGTGCACAAATACAATATACCCTATTTACTCTTCGAGTACCGGGTATAAAACAAATATAAGCTGCGTGAGGGAGAGGGGGGTGGTTTAAAGTC
>NW_023005492.1:0-588 GCF_900245975.1 Drosophila guanche | reverse complement strand
AAACAAACCGCTACTTCTAAAAAACCTTAAACAAAAAAGTAACAAACTTTGAAAATTTTTAAAAGAAAAGTTCTTCCATAGAAAATAAACCCGACTTTTCCCGAATTTTTAAAGTCAAAATGTTGTAAAAAATACCTCACAAAAATCAACATGTTTGCATTTCAAAGCTTTTCGAGACGGTAGGCCAAAACCACAAAAAGTTTGGATCCTTTTAATAGCAGTATCAATCAACTTTTCAAATAATCAAAATTTTTTACAACCAAAATTAAGATACTTAAGTTATGTGAAGAAACAAACCGCAACCTCTGAAAAAACCTTAAACTAAAAATTACAAAATTGCTAGTTCTTAAAAAACAAGTTCTGCCATAGAAAATAAAACCAACTTTTCCCAAGTTTTTAAAATCAAAATTTCGAAAAAAAAAAAATCTCACAACAATCAACATTTTTGCATTTCAAAGCTTTTCCGAGACGGTAGGCCAAAACCACAAACAGTTTGGATCCATTTAATAGCAGTATCAATCAACTTTTCAGATAATCAAAGTTTTTTACATCCAAAATTAAGATACTTAAGTTATGTAAAAAAACAAA
>NW_023005491.1:0-588 GCF_900245975.1 Drosophila guanche | reverse complement strand
GGACGGACAGACAGGGTTCAATCGACTCGTCTATTGATGGTGATCAAGAATATATACACTTTATGGGGTCGGAAACGATTCCTTCTGTGTGTTACATACATTAACTTTGTGCACAAATACAATATACCCTATTTACTCTTCGAGTACCGGGTATAAAACAAATATAAGCTGCGTGAGGGGGGTGGTTTAAAGTCGGCAGTGGCAGAGGGACGGCAGAGGCAGAGGGACGGCAGAGGCAGAGGCCGAGTGAAGCAGAGTGTGAATGAGAGAATGTGAAAAGAACAACAAAAGCTGCAGGACAGTGTGGGTTTAGCCACTGCTAATTAATTTATTCTTTCTTGCTATAATAATGATCCAATCGGATCCCAATTTATTTATCTGATAGATATGTTTTCTTCTATCTTTAAAATTGTAGATTTGGGAGGTTTTCGCCCTTTTGCGGGGGCGGAATGGGGCGGGGCACATTTTTTAAATACACTTGTAACAGTGTGAGCATACAGAAGTCTGGATGCAAAATTTGGTAGCTCTAGCTTTTATAGTCTCTGAGATTCAGGTGCTCAACAAGACGGACGGACAGACGGAAGGACA
>NW_023005490.1:0-588 GCF_900245975.1 Drosophila guanche | reverse complement strand
ACATCAATTAACATTTTTGCATTTCAAAGTCTTATGCAGACGGTAGGCCAAAACCACTCAGTTTGGATCCATTTTATAGCAGTATCAATCAACTTTTCAGATAATCAAAATTTTTTACAAACAAATTTAAGATACTTAAGTTATGTGAAAAAACGAACCACAACCTCTGAAAAAACCTTAAACTAAAAATTACAAAATTGCTAGTTCTTAAAAAAACAAGTTCTGCCATAGAAAATAAAACCAACTTTTCCCGAGTTCTTAAAGTCAAAATTTCGAAAAAAGAATCTCACAACAATCCACATTTTTGCATTTCAAAGCTTTTCCGAGACGGTAGGCCAAAACCACACAGAGTTTGGATCCACTTTATAGCAGTATCAATCAACTTTTCCGATAATCTAAATTTTTTACAACCTAAATTCAGATTCTTAACTTATGTGAAAAAACAAACCGCAACCTCTAAAAAAACCTAAAACTTAAAATTAAATCCTTAATAAGTTCCTAAAAAACAAGTTCTGCCATAGAAAATAAACCCGACTTTTCCCGAGTTTTTAAAGTAAAAATATCGAAAAAAAAAAAAAAATCTCACAT
>NW_023005489.1:0-588 GCF_900245975.1 Drosophila guanche | reverse complement strand
ATTATCTGAAAAGTTGATTGATACTGCTATAATATGGATCCAACCTCTGTGTGGTTTTGGCCTACCGTCTGGGTAAAGCTTTGAAATGCAAACATGTTGATTTTTGTGAGGTAATTTTTACGAAATTTTGACTTTAAAAGTTCGGGAAAAGTCGGGTTTATTTTCTATGGAAGAACTTTTCTTTTACAAATTTTCAAAGTTTGTTACTTTTTTGTTTAACGTTTTTTAGAAGTAGCGGTTTGTTTTTTCACATAACTTAAATATCTTAATTTTTTTTGTAAAAAACTTTAATTATCTGAAAAGTTGATTGATACTGCTATAAAATGGATCCAAACTCTGTGTGGTTTTGGCCTACCGTCTCGGTTAAGCTTTGAAATGCAAAAATGATTATTGTTGTGAGATTTTTTTTTTCGAAATTTTGACTTTAAAAACTCGGGAAAAGTTGGTTTTATTTTCTATGGCAGAACTTGTTTTTTAAGAACTAGCAATTTTGTAATTTTTAGTTTAAGGTTTTTTCAGAGGTTGTGGTTTGTTTTTTCACATAACTTAAGTATCTTAATTTTGGTTGTAAAAACCCTTGATTATCTG
>NW_023005488.1:0-588 GCF_900245975.1 Drosophila guanche | reverse complement strand
AAGTTTTTTGCAACCAGATCTTGGGTACTTAAGTTATGTGAAAAAACAAACCCCAACCTCTGAAAAAACCTTAAACTAAAACTTACCTCCTTAATAAGTTCCTTAAAAACAAGTTCTGCCATAGAAAATAAACCCGACTTTTCCCGAGTTTTTAAAGTAAAATTATCGAAAAAAAAAATCTCACAACAATCAACATTTTTGCATTTTAAAGCTCTACCCAGACGGTAGGCCAAAACCACACAGAGTTTGGATCCATTTTATAGCAGTATCAATCGACTTTTCAGATAATCAAAGTTTTTTGCAACCAGATCCTAGATACTTAAAAATTACAAAATTGTTAGTTCTTAAAAAACAATTTCTGCCATAGAAAATAAACCCGACTTTTCCCCAGTTTTTAAAGTCAAAATTTCGAAAACATAAAATCTCACAACAATCAACATTTTTGCATTTCAAAGCTTTTCCGAGACGGTAGGCCAAAACCACACAGAGTTTGGATCCATTTTAAAGCAGTATCAATCAACTTTTCAGATAATCAAAGCTTTTTACAACCAGATCTAAGATACTTAAGTTATGTGAAAAAACAAACCG
>NW_023005487.1:0-588 GCF_900245975.1 Drosophila guanche | reverse complement strand
ATATGCAAGCACCAACATTTCTTTACACAAGGCGCGGTGATATAATATAATAGATGGTTTTATAGTTGCGCGTGAGATATATGTATATAAACAACTCGGTCCCGATCGCCAAGTCCATCCGTTTTTTCGCCTGCAGGCAAGGTCCGGTGGCACCAAAAAGAGGGACGGATGATCGTGGTACTGGAGCGGACCCCCCCCTCCGAGACCGAGGGTCAGGCCAGGTCAGCAATTTCCTGCCACACGTGGATCATAACCTATGTACAGTACATACATGGAATTATGTAATAAGGTCACTTTTTCATTTTTTTCTTGGCGTACCTTATCCAGGGGTTGGTTTTTAAGTTTTCGTCTTTGCAGCCACAACACTTTTATATTGGTTTTTATTTGGGTTATGTTCCCTTTTATGGTTTTGCAAAATTTTCACCACGTTTTTTTTTTGTTTTTGTATATTTTCTACACGCACATCAATTAAGTCTTCCAACCTTGAATGCAATTTTTGTTCTGTGCAGCATGCACTTAGCCTAACTATTTTACCCCTCCAAAAGCTGTGTATGAGAGAGCTAAGAAGGTTCTCGAAGGGCTAGCCGT
>NW_023005486.1:0-588 GCF_900245975.1 Drosophila guanche | reverse complement strand
CCAAACTCTGTGTGGTTTTGGCCTACCGTCTCGGAAAAGCTTTGAAATGCAAAAATGTTGATTGTTGTGAGATTTTATGTTTTCGAAATTTTGACTTTAAAAACTCGGGAAAAGTCGGGTTTATTTTCTATGGCAGAAATGGTTTTTTAAGAACTAACAATTTTGTAATTTTTAAGTATCTAGGATCTGGTTACAAAAAACTTTGATTATCTGAAAAGTTGATTGATACTGCTATAAAATGGATCCAAACTGTTTGTGGTTTTGACCTACCGTCTGGGTAAAGCTTTGAAATGCAAAAATGTTGATTTTTGTGAGGTATTTTTTACGAATTTTTGACTTTAAAAACTCGGGAAAAGTCGGTTTTATTTTCTATGGCAGAACTTGTTTTCTGAAGAAACTTATTAAGGATGTAATTTTTAGTTTAAGGTTTTTTCAGAGGTTGCGGTTTGTTTTTTCACATAACTTAAGTATCTTAGATCTGGTTGGAAAAAGCTTTGATTATCTGAAAAGTTGATTGATACTGCTTTAAAATGGATCCAAACTCTGTGTGGTTTTGGCCTACCGTCTCGGAAAAGCTTTGAAATGCAA
>NW_023005485.1:0-588 GCF_900245975.1 Drosophila guanche | reverse complement strand
AAACAAACCGAAACCTCTGAAAAAACATTAAACTAAAAATTACAAAATTGCTAGTTCTTAAAAAACAAGTTCTGCCATAGAAAATAAAACCAACTTTTCCCAAGTTTTTAAAGTCAAAATTTCGAAAAAAAAAATCTCACAACAATCAACATTTTTTCATTTCAGAGCTTGTCCGAAACCGTAGGCCAAAACCACAAACAGTTTGAATCCATTTAATAGCAGTATCAATCAACTTTTCAGATAATCAAAATTTTTTACAACCAAAATTAAAATACTTAAGTTATGTGAAAAAACGAACCGCAACCTCTGAAAAAACCTTAAACTAAAAATTACAAAATTGCTAGATCTTAAAAAACAAGTTCTGCCATAGAAAATAAATCCAACTTTTCCCGAGTTTTTAAAGTCAAAATTTCGAAAAAAAAAATCTCACAACAATCCACATTGTTGCATTTCAAAGCTTTTCGAGACGGTAGGCCAAAACCACACAGAGTTTTTATCCACTTTATAGCAGTATCAATCAACTTTTCAGATAATCAAAATTATTTACAACCAAAATTAAGATACTTAAGTTATGTGAAAAAACGAACC
>NW_023005484.1:0-588 GCF_900245975.1 Drosophila guanche | reverse complement strand
TATTTACAAAATTTTGAATTTAAAAATTCGGGAAAAGTCGGGTTTATTTTCTATGGAAGAACTTTTCTTTTAAAAATTTTCAAAGTTTGTTACTTTTTTGTTTAAGGTTTTTTAGAAGTAGCGGTTTGTTTTTTCACATAACTTAACCATCTTAGACCTGGTTGTAAAGAACTTTGATTTCTTTGATTTTTCATAGGTTGCGGTTTGTTTTTTCACATAACTTAAGTATCTTAATTTTGGTTGTAAAAAACCTTGATTATCTAAAAAGTTGATTGATACTGCTATTAGGATGGATCCAACTGTTTGTGGTTTTGGCCTACCGTCTCGGAAAAGCTTTGAAATGCAAAAATGTTGATTGATGTGAGATTTTTTTTTCCTTCGAAATTTTGACTTTAAAAACTCGGGAAAAGTCGGTTTTATTTTCTATGGCAGAACTTGTTTCTTGGATCCAAACTGTTTGTGGTTTTGGCCTACCGTCTCGGAAAAGCTTTGAAATGCAAAAATGTTGATTGATGTGAGATTTTTTTTTCGATATTTTTATTTTAAAAACTCGGGAAAAGTCGGGTTTATTTTCTATGGCAGAACTTG
>NW_023005483.1:0-588 GCF_900245975.1 Drosophila guanche | reverse complement strand
CGTCTGGGTAAAGCTTTGAAATGCAAAAATGTTGATTTTTGTGAGGTATTTTTTACGAGTTTTTGACTTTAAAAACTCGGGAAAAGTCGGGTTTATTTTCTATGGCAGAAATTGTTTTTTAAGAACTAACAATTTTGTAATTTTTTGTTTAATGTTTTTTCAGAGGTTGCGGTTTTTTTTCACATAACTTAAGTATCTAGGATCTGGTTGCAAAAAAACTTTGATTATCTGAAAATTTGATTGATTCTGCTATAAAATGGATCCAAACTCTGTGTGGTTTTGGCCTACCGTCTGGGTAAAGCTTTCAAATGCAAAAATGTTGATTGTTGTGCGATTTTTTTTTTCGAAATTTGTACTTTAAAAACTCGGGTTTATTTTCTATGCCAGAGCTTGTTTTTTTAAAAACTTATTAAGGAAGTAATTTTAAGTTTAAGGTTTTTTCAGAGGTTGCGGTTTGTTTTTTCACATAACTTAAGTATCTTAATTTTCGTTGTAAAAAATCTTGATTATCTGAAAAGTTGATTGATACTGCTATAAAATGGATCCAAACTGTTTGTGGTTTTGACCTACCGTCTGGGTAAAGCTTTG
>NW_023005482.1:0-588 GCF_900245975.1 Drosophila guanche | reverse complement strand
AAAACAAACCGCAAAGTCTGAAAAAACCTTAAACTAAAAATTACTTCCTTAATAAGTTCTTAAAAAACAAGTTCTGCCATAGAAAATAAACCCGACTTTTCCCGAGTTTTTAAAGTCAAAAATTCGAAAAAAAAAAATCTCACAACAATCCACATTTTTGTATTTCAAAGCTTTACCCAGACGGTAGGCCAAAACCACACAGAATTTGGATTCATTTTATAGCAGAATCATTAAACTTTTCAGATAATCAAAGTTTTTTGCAATCAGATCTAAGATACTTAAGTTATGTGAGAAAACCGCAACCTCTGAAAACCCCTTAAACTAAAAATTACAAAATTGATAGTTCTTAAAAACAAGTTCTGCCATAGAAAATAAACCCGACTTTTCCGGAGTTTTTAAAGTCAAAAATTCGAAAAAAAAAATCTCACAACAATCCACATTTTTGTATTTCAAAGCTTTACCCAGACGGTAGGCCAAAACCACACAGAGTTTGGATCCATTTTATAGCAGAATCAATCAACTTTTCAGATAATCAAAGTTTTTTGCAATCAGATCTAAGATACTTAAGTTATGTGAAAAAACCGCAAC
>NW_023005481.1:0-588 GCF_900245975.1 Drosophila guanche | reverse complement strand
AGAAAATAAACCCGACTTTTCTAATCATTAAAGTTTTTTGCAACCAGATCAAAAATACTTAAGTTATGAAAAAAAACAAACCGCAACCTCTAAAAAAACCTTAAACTAAAAATTATTTCCTTAATAAGTTCTTAAAAAAAAAGTTCTGCCATAGAAAATAAACCCGAGTTTTTAAAGTCAAAATTTTGTCCAAATACCTCACAAAAATGAACATTTTTGCATTTTAAAGCTTTACCGAGACGGTAGGCCAAACCCACATAGAGTTTGGATCCATTTTATAGCAGAATCAATCAATTTTTCAGATATTCAAAGTTTTTTACAACCAAAATTTCTTAATTTTAATCTTAATCTTAATCTTAACTTAAGTTATGTGAAAAACCAACCGCAAAATCTGAAAAAACCTTAAACTAAAAATTACAAAATTACAAGTTCTTAAAAAACAAGTTCTGCCATAGAAAATAAAACCGACTTTTCCCGAGTTTTTAAAGTCAAAATTTCGAAGAAAAAAAAAATCTCACAACAATCAACATTTTTGCATTTCAAAGCTTTTCCGAGACGGTAGGCCAAAACCACAAACAGTTTGGATCC
>NW_023005480.1:0-588 GCF_900245975.1 Drosophila guanche | reverse complement strand
TAAGGAAGTAATTTTAAGTTTAAGGTTTTTTCTGAGGTTGCGGTTTGTTTTTTCACATAACTTAAGTATCTTAATTTTGGTTGTAAAAAACTTTGATTATCTGAAAAGTTGATTGCTACTGGTATAAAATGGATCCAAACTCTGTGTGGTTTTGGCCTACCGTCTCGGAAAAGCTTTGAAATGCAAAAATGTGGAATATTGTGAGATTTTGTTTTTTCGATATTTTTACTTTTTTCTGAAGGTGCGGTTTGTTTTCTCACATAACTTAAGTGTCTTAATTTTCGTTGTTAAAAAAGATCTGAAAAGTTGATTGATACTGCTATAAAATGGATCCAAACTCTGTGTGGTTTTGGCCTACCGTCTGGGTAAAGCTTTGAAATGCAAAAATGTTGATTGTTGTGAGATTTTTTGATTTCGAAATTTTGACTTTAAAAACTCGGGAAAAGTCGGATTTATTTTCTATGCCAGAACTTGTTTTTTAAGAACTAACAATTTTGTAATTTTTTGTTTAATGTTTTTTGAGAGGTTGCGGTTTGTTTTTTTCACATAACTTAAGTATCTAAGATCTGGTTGCAAAAAACTTTGATT
>NW_023005479.1:0-588 GCF_900245975.1 Drosophila guanche | reverse complement strand
TTTCAGAGGTTGCGGTTTGTTTTTTCACATAAGTTAAGAATCTGAATTTTGGTTGTAAAAAATTTTGATTATCTGAAAAGTTGATTGATACTGCTATAAAGTGGATCCAAACTCTGTGTGGTTTTGGCCTACCGTCTGGATAAAGCTTTAAAATGCAAAAATGTTCATTTTTGTGAGGTATTTTGTACGAAATTTTGACATTAAAAACTCGGGTTTTTTTTTTATGGCAGAACTTGTTTTTTAAGAACTTATTAAGAAAGTAATTTTAAGTTTAAGGTTTTTTCAGAGGTTGCGGTTTGTTTTTTCACATAACTTTCTTAAGTTATGTGAAAAAAAAAACCGCAACCTCAGAATTTTGGTTGTAAAAATTTTTGATTATCTGAAAAGTTGATTGATACTGCTATATAATGGATCCAAACTCTGTGTGGTTTTGGCCTACCGTCTCGGAAAAGCTTTGAAATGCAAAAATGTGAATTGTTGTGAGATTTTTTTTTGTTGAAATTTTGACTTTAAAAACTCGGGAAAAGTTGGTTTTATTTTCTATGGCAGAACTTTTTTTTTAAGAACTAGTAACTTTGTAATTTTTAG
>NW_023005478.1:0-588 GCF_900245975.1 Drosophila guanche | reverse complement strand
TAAACTAAAAATTACATCCTTAATAAGTTTTTAAAAAACAAGTTCTGCCATAGAAAATAAACCCGACTTTTCCCGAGTTTTTAAAGTCAAAATTTCGATAAAATAAAATCGCACAACAATCAACATTTTTGCATTTCAAAGTTTTTCCTAGACGGTAGACCAAAACCACACACAGTTTGGATCCACTTCATAGCAGCATCAATCAACTTTTCAGATAATAAAAGTTCTTGACAACCAGATCTAAGATACTTAAGTTATGTGAAAAGACAAACCGCAACCTCTGAAAAAACCTAAAGCTAATAATTACATCTGTAATAAGTTCTTAAAAAACTATTTCTGCCATAAAAAATAAACCTGACTTTTCCGAGTTTTTTAAGTCAAAAATTCGAAAAAAAAAAACTTCCAACAATCAACATTTTTGCATTTCAAAGCTTTAGCCAGACGGTATGCCAAAACCATACAGAGTTTGGATCCATTTTATAGCAGTATCAATCAACTTTTCAGATAATCATAGTTTTTTACAACCAACAATAAGATACTTAAGTTATGTGAAAAGACAAACCGCAACCTCTGAAAAAACCTTAAGGT
>NW_023005477.1:0-588 GCF_900245975.1 Drosophila guanche | reverse complement strand
ACTGCTAATTAATTTCTTCTTTCTGGCTATAATATTGATCCAATCGGATCCCATTTTGGTGATCTGATAGATATGGCCATTCCCTACAGAATGGCGTTTTTAGTTTTCCTCTATCTTTAAAATTGTAGATTTTGGAGGTTTTCGCTCTTTTGCGGGGGCGGAATGGGGCGGGGCACATTTTTTAAATACACTTGTAACAGTGTGAGCATACAGAAGTCTGGATGCAAAATTTGGTAGCTCTAGCTTTTATAGTCTCTGAGATTCAGGTGCTCAACAGGACGGACGGACAGACGGAAGGACAGACGGACGGACAGACAGGGCTCAATCGACACGGCTTTTGATGGTGATCAAGAATATATACACTTTATGGGGTAGGACACGATTCCTTCTGTGTGTTAAATACATTAACTTTGTGCACAAATACAATAAACCCTATTTACTCTTCGAGTACCAGGTATAAAACAAATATAAGCTGCGAGAGGGGGGGGGGGGTTGTTAAAAGTCGGCAGAGGCAGAGGGACGACAGAGGCAGAGGCCGAGTGAAGCAGAGTGTGAATGAGAGAATGTGAAAAGAACAACAAAAGCTGC
>NW_023005476.1:0-588 GCF_900245975.1 Drosophila guanche | reverse complement strand
TAGGCCAAAACCACTCAGAGTTTGGATCCATTTTATAGCAGTATCAATCAACTTTTCAGATAATCAAAGTTTTTTACAACCACAGTTAAGATACTTAAGTTATGTGAAAAACCAACCGCAACATCTGAAAAAACCTTAAACTAAAAATTACTTCCTTAATAAGTTCCTAAAAAACAAGTTCTGCCAAAGAAAAAAAAAACCCGAGCTTTTAAAGTCAAAATTTCGTACAAAATACCTCACAAAAATGAACATTTTTGCATTTTAAAGCTTTACCCAGACGGTAGGCCAAAACCACACAGAGTTTGAATCCATTTAATAGCAGTATCAATCAACTTTTCAGATAATCAAAGTTTTTTACATCCAAAATTAAGATACTTAAGTTATGTGAAAAAAAACAAAAAACAACATCTGAAAAAACCTTAAACTAAAAATTACAAAATTACTAGTTCTTAAAAAACAAGTTCTGCCATAGAAAATAAAACCGACTTTTCCCGAGTTTTTAAAGTCAAAATTTCGAAGAAAAAAAAATCTCACAACAATCAACATTTTTGCATTTCAAAGCTTTTCCGAGACCGTAGGCCAAAACCA
>NW_023005475.1:0-588 GCF_900245975.1 Drosophila guanche | reverse complement strand
AGGTCTGGTTGTCCAGAACTTTGATTATCTGAAAAGTTGATTGGTACTGCTATAAAGTGGATCCAAACTCTGTGTGGTTTTGGCCTACAGTCTGGGTAAAGCTTTGAAATGCAAAAATGTTGATTGTTGTGAGATTTTTTTTTCGAATTTTAACATTAAAAATTCTGGAAAAGTTGGGTTTATTTTCTATGGCATAACTCGTTTTTTAAGAATTTATTAAGGATGTTATTTTCAGTTTAAGGTTTTTTCAGAGGTTGCGGTTTGTTTTTTCACATAACTTAAGTATCTTAGATCTGGTTGTCCAGAAATTTGATTATCTGAAAAGTTGATTGGTACTGCTATAAAGTGGATCTAAACTCTGTGTGGTTTTGTCCTACCGTCCACCAAACCAAAGTTTGTTCTTTTTTGTTTAATGTTTTTAAGAGGTGGCGGTTTGTTTTTTCACATAACTCAAGTATCTTAGATCTGGTTGCAAAAAACATTGATTATATGAAAAGTTGATTGATACTGCTATAAAATGGATCCAAACTCTGTGTGGTTTTGGCCTACCGTCTGGGTAAAGTTTTGAAATGCAAAAATGTTGACTTT
>NW_023005474.1:0-588 GCF_900245975.1 Drosophila guanche | reverse complement strand
ATAGAAAATATACCCAACTCTTCCCGAGTTTTTAAAGTCCCAATTTCGTAATAAATACTTTACAAAAATCAACATTTTTGCATTTCAAAGCTGTATATTTCCCAGACGGTAAGGCAGTGTTTGGAACCAAAACCACACAGAGTTTGGATCCACTTGATAGCAGTATGAATAAACTTTTCAGATAAACAAACTTCCATACAACCAGATCTAAGATAACTGGTTATGTGAAAAAAACAAACCGCAACCTCTGAAAAAACCTTAAACTAAAAATAACATCTTGCCATTGAAAATAAAACCGACTTTTCCCGAATTTTTAAAGTAAAAATTTCGAAAACAAAAAATCTCACACCAATCAACGTTTTTGCATTTCAAAGCTTTTCCGAGACGGCAGGTCAAAACCGTAAACAGTTTGGATCCATTTTATAGCAGTATCAATCAACTTTTCCGATAATCAAGGTTTTTTACAACCAAAATTATGATACTTAAGTTATGTGAAAAAACAAACCGCCACCTCTGAAAAAACCTGAAACTTAAAATTACTTCCTTAATAAGTTCTTAAAAAAAAAGTTCTGTCGTAGAAAATAAACC
>NW_023005473.1:0-588 GCF_900245975.1 Drosophila guanche | reverse complement strand
ATCAATCAACTTTTCAGATAATCAAAGTTTTTTGCAACCAGATCTAAGATACTTAAGTTATGTGAAAATACAAACCGAAACCTCTGAAAAAACCTTAAACAAAAAAAGTACAAACTTTGAAAGCTCTTAAAAAAAAGTTCTGCAATAGAAAATAAACCCTAATGTTCCCGAGTTATTAAAGTCAATATTTCGACAACAGAAATCTCACAACAACCAACATTTTTGCATTTCAAAGCTTTACCCAGGCGGTAGGCCAAAACCACACACAGTTTGGATCAATTTTTTAGCAGTATCAATAAACTTTTTAGATAATTAAAGTTTTTTGCAACCAGATGTAAGATACTTAAGTTATGTGTAAAAAAATTGCAACCTCTGAAAAAACATTAAACAAAAAAGTACAAACTTTGAAAATTCTGAAAAGAAAAGTTCTGCCATAGAAAATAAACCCTAATGTTCCCGAGTTTTTAAAGTTAATATTTCGACAATAAAAATCTCACAACAACCAACATTTTTGCATTTCAAAGCTTTACCCAGACGGTAGGAAAAAACCACACACAGTTTGGATCAATTTTTTAGCAGTATCAATCA
>NW_023005472.1:0-588 GCF_900245975.1 Drosophila guanche | reverse complement strand
ATCCACTTTATAGCAGTATCAATCAACTTTTCAGATAATCAAAGTTTTTTACAACCAAAATTAAGATACTTAAGTTATGTAAAAAAACAAACCGCAACCTCTGAAAAAACCTTAAACTTAAAATTACTTTCTTAATAAGTTCTTAAAAAACAAGTTCTGCCATAGAAAAAAAACCCGAGTTTTTAAAGTCAAACTTTCGTACAAAATACCTCACAAAAATGAACATTTTTGCATTTTAAAGCTTTACCCAGACGGTAGGCCAAAACCACACAGAGTTTGGATCCATTTTATAGCAGTATCAATCAAATTTTCAGATAATCAAAGTTTTTTACAACCAAAATTAAGATACTTAAGTTATGTGAAAAACCAACCGCAACATCTGAAAAAAACTTAAACTAAAAATTACTTCCTTAATAAGTTCCTAAAAAACAAGTTCTGCTAAAGAAAATAAACCCAACTTTTCCCGAGTTTTTAAAGTAAAAATATCGGAAAAAAAAATCTCACATCAATTAACATTTTTGCATTTCAAAGGCTTATCCAGACGGTAGGCCAAAACCACTCAGTTTGGATCCATTTTATAGCAGTATC
>NW_023005471.1:0-588 GCF_900245975.1 Drosophila guanche | reverse complement strand
GTTTTTTAGGAACTTATTAAGGAAGTAATTTTTATTTTAAGGTTTTTTCAGATGTTGCTGTTGGTTTTTCACATAACTTAAGTATCTTAATTTTGGTTGTAAAAAACTTTGATTATCTGAAAAGTTGATTGATTCTGCTATAAAATGGATCCAAACTCTCTGTAGCTTTGGCCTACCGTCTGGGTTAAGCTTTAAAAATGCAAAAATGGTCAATTTTTGTGAGGTATTTTGTACGAAATTTTGACTTTAAAAACTCGGGTTTTTTTTTCTATGGCAGAACTTGTTTTTTAAGAACTTATTAAGAAAGTAATTTTAAGTTTAAGGTTTTTTCAGAGGTTGCGGTTTGTTGTTTTACATAACTTAAGTATCTTAATTTTGGTTGTAAAAAACTTTGATTATCTGAAAAGTTGATTGATACTGCTATAATATGGATCCAAACTCTGTGTGGTTTTGGCCTACCGTCTGGGTAAAGCTTTGAAATGCAAACATGTTGAGTTTTGTGAGGTATTTTTTACAAAATTTTGATTTTAAAAATATGGAAGAACTTTTCTTTTAAAAATTTTCAAAGTTTGTTACTTTTTTGTTTAA
>NW_023005470.1:0-588 GCF_900245975.1 Drosophila guanche | reverse complement strand
GGGGGGGGGGGTGGTATAAAGTGGGCAGAGGCAGAGGCCGAGTGAAGCAGAGTGTGAATGAGAGAATGTGAAAAGAACAACAAAAGCTGCAGGACAGTGTGGGTTTAGCCACTGCTAATTAATTTCTTCTTTCTGGCTATAATATTGATCCAATCGGATCCCAATTTATTTATCTGATAGATATGACCATTCCCTACAGAATGGCGTTTTTAGTTTTCTTTTATCTTTAAAATTTTAGATTTGGGAGGTTTTGGGTCTTTTGCGGGGGCGGAAGGGGGCGGGGCACATTTTTTAAATACACTTGTAGCAGTGTGAGCATACAGAAGTCTGGATGCATAATTTGGTGGCTGTAGCTTTTATAGTCTCTGAGATTCAGGTGCTCAACAAGACGGACGGACAGACGGACTGACAGACGGACAGGGCTCAATCGACTCGGCTATTGATGGTGACCAAGAATATATACACTTTATGGGGTCGGAAACGATTCCTTCTGTGTGTTACATACATTAACTTTGTGCACAAATACAATATACCCTATTTACTCTTCGAGTACCGGGTATAAAACAAATATAAGTTGTGAGGGTGGGG
>NW_023005469.1:0-588 GCF_900245975.1 Drosophila guanche | reverse complement strand
CTGCAGGAAAGGTCCGGTGGCACCAAAAAGAGGGACGGATGATCGTGGTACTGGAGCGGACCCCCCCTCCGAGACCGAGGGTCAGGCCAGGTCAGCAATTTCCTGCCACACGTGGATCATAACCTATGTACAGTACATACATGGAATTATGTAATAAGGTCACTTTTTCATTTTTTTCTTGGCGTACCTTATCCAGGCGTTGGTTTTTAAGTTTTCGTCTTTGCAGCCACAACACTTTTATATTGGTTTTTATTTGGTTTATGTTCCCTTTTATGGTTTTGCAAACTTTTCACCACGTTTTTTTTTTGTTTTTGTATATTTTCTACACGCACATCAATTAAGTCTTCCAACCTTGAATGCAATTTTTGTTCTGTGCAGCATGCACTTAGCCTAACTATTTTACCCCTCCAAAAGCTGTGTATGAGAGAGCTAAGCAGGTTCTCGAAGGGCTAGCCGTAAGCTATGTTTGCAGAGAGAAAAGCTCACATGTGAACGGTGCTCGCACATGCAATTTCGAAAGAGAGAGCTTTTCAAGATAACAGCTTATGATCTTGCATGTGGGCTCTCGCTGGAATGCGTACAGTGGGG
>NW_023005468.1:0-588 GCF_900245975.1 Drosophila guanche | reverse complement strand
ACCTTCTGTCTCTCTGCCTGATGTCTCTCTTCCTGTGCCTCTGCCTTTCTCTTTGCCTGTCTCTCTTCCTGTGCCTCTGTCGGTATCTTTGCCTCCCTCTCTGCCTGTCCCTCTGCTTGCTGTCTCTCTTCCTTTGTCTCTCTGCCTTCTGTCTCTCTTCCTGTCTCTCTACCTGTCTCTCTGCCTGCTGTCTCTCTTCATGTGTCTCTCTGCCGGTCTCTCTGCCTGCTGTCTCTGTTCCTGTATCTCTGTGAGTCTCTTTTCCTGTCTCTCTTGCTCGCTGCCTTCGTCTCGTCGTTCCGGTCTCTCTGTCTGTCTCTTTGCCTCTCTCTCTGGCTGTCCCTGTGCCTGCTGTCTCTCTGTCTGTCTCTTTCCCTGTCTATTTTCCTCTCTCTCTCTGCCTGCCTCTCTGCCTGTATGTGCCTCCTGTCTCTGCCTGTCTCTCAGCCTGTCTCTCTGCCTGCTGTCTCTCTGCTTGTCTCTTTGCCTCCCTCTCTGCCTGTCCCTCTGCTTGCTGTCTTTCTGACTTCATATGTACATAACCACATAATAGTAGTCTGTGTTCTGAAAAAATAAACATTTAAAAAA
>NW_023005467.1:0-588 GCF_900245975.1 Drosophila guanche | reverse complement strand
TTTTTACAACCAAAATTAACATACTTAAGTTATGTGAAAAAACAAACCGCAACCTCTGAAAAAACCTTAAACTTAAAATTACTTCCTTAATAAGTTTTTAAAAAACAAGTTCTGCCATAGAAAATAAAACCGACTTTTCCCAAGTTTCTAAAGTCAAAACTTTGTACAAAATACCTCACAAAAATCAACATTTTTGCATTTCAAAGCTTTACCCAGACGGTAGGCCAAAATCACACAGAGTTTGGATCCATTTTATGGCAGAATCAATCAACTTTTCTGATAATCAAAGTTTTTTGCAACCAGATCTGAGATACTTAAGTTATGTGAAAAAACAAACCGCAACCTCTGAAAAAACCTTAAACTTAAAATTACTTCCTTAATAAGTTCTTAAAAACAAGTTCTGCCATAGAAAATAAACCCGACTTTTCCCGAGTTTTTAAAGTCAAAATTTCGAAAACAAAAAATCTCACAACAATCAAAATTGTTGCATTTCAAAGCTTTACCCAGACGGTAGGCCAAAACCACACACAGTTTGGATCCATTTTATAGCAGTATCAATCAACTTTTCAGATAATCAAAGTTTTTTAC
>NW_023005466.1:0-588 GCF_900245975.1 Drosophila guanche | reverse complement strand
TTAAGTTTTTTTCAGAGGTTGCGGTTTGTTTTTTCACATAACTTAAGTATCTTAGATCTGGTTGTAAAAAACTTTGATTATCTGAAAAGTTGATTGATACTGCTTTAAAATGGATCCAAACTCTGTGTGGTTTTGGCCTACCGTCTGGGTTAAGCTTTGAAATGCAAAAATGTTGATTTTTGTGAGGTTTTTTTTACGAATTTTTGGCTTTAAAAAATCGGGAAAAGTCGTGTTTATTTTGTATGGACGAACTTGTTTTTTTAGGAACTTATTAAGGATGTATGTTTTAGTTTAAGGTTTTTTCAGAGGTTGCGGTTTTTTTTTCACATAACTTAAGTATCTAGGATCTGGTTGCAAAAAACTTTGATTATCTGAAAAGTTGATTGATGCTGCTATAAAATGGATCCAAACTCTGTGTGGTTTTGGCCTACCGTCTGGGTAAAGCTATGAAATGCAAAAATGTTGATTTTTGTGAGGTATTTTTTACGAATTTTTGACTTTAAAAACTCGGGAAAAGTCGGGTTTATTTTCTATGGACGAACTTGTTTTTTTAGGAACTTATTAAGGATGTAATTTTTAGTTTAAGGT
>NW_023005465.1:0-589 GCF_900245975.1 Drosophila guanche | reverse complement strand
GGGGGGGGTTAAAAGTCGGAAGAGGCAGAGGCCGAGTGAAGCAGAGTGTGAATGAGAGAATGTGAAAAGAACAACAAAAGCTGCAGGACAGTGTGGGTTTAGCCACTGCTAATTAATTTCTTCTTTCTGGCTATAATAAAGATCCAATCGGATCCCATTTTATTGATCTGATAGATATGGCCATTCCCTACAGAATGTCGTTAGATTTCTTCTATCTTTAAAATTGTAGATTTGGGAGGTTTTCGCCCTTTTGCGGGGGCGGAATGGGGCGGGGCACATTTTTTAAATACACTTGTAACAGTGTGAGCATACAGAAGTCTGGATTCAAAATTTGGTGGCTCTAGCTTTTATAGTCTCTGAGATTCAGGTGCTCAACAAGACGGACGGACTGACGGACGGACAGACGGACAGACAGACAGGGCTCAATCGACTCGGCTATTGATGGTGATCAAGAATATATACACTTTATGGGGTCGGAAACGATTCCTTCTGTGTGTTACATACATTAACTTTGTGCACAAATACAATATACCCTATTTACTCTTCGAGTACCGGGTATAAAACAAATATAAGCTGCGTGAGGGGGTGG
>NW_023005464.1:0-589 GCF_900245975.1 Drosophila guanche | reverse complement strand
AACCTTTATAGGGAGTGGTGTCGTGCTTGGTATATTTCATATGATGAAGAATTTAAAATTTGTCCTTACATATGATATGGGGAAAATACCTAGATGGCAATGTCTGATACTTCATATGGTTTGAAATGTATATAATTGTTACTATATATGAATAATATTGAAGTGTTTGCGTGTTTCTTGTATTAAAATACGAGAAAAAATGACTATTAAGGGGCACTCTCGATTGTAATCACCCGATTTGCGGAAGCCGTGGCAGAAAACCTTTATAGGGAGTGGTGTCGTGCTTGGTATATTTCATATGATGAACAATTTAAAATTTGTCCTTACATATGATATGGGGAAAATACCTAGCCGGCAATTCCTGAAACTTTATTTGGTTGGATATGTGTGTAGTTGTTTTGTGTGTTTCTTGTATTAAAATACGAGAACAGATGACTACTAAGAGGCACTCCCTATTGAAGGCACCTGATTTGCGGAAGGCGTGGCAAAAAACCTCTATAGGGAGTGGTATCGTGCTTGGTATATTTCATACGAAGAACAATTTAAAATTTGTCCTTACATATGATATGGGGAAAATACCTAGATGGCA
>NW_023005463.1:0-589 GCF_900245975.1 Drosophila guanche | reverse complement strand
CCTCAATTTCGTAGTAGCTATTACCCAATCTAGCTCTCACTCTTGCCTTGATGAAACTTGGAGCCAGTTTGGCGTTGAAGCCTTTTGCAAAATTACTTTGTTGAAAGTTACGACGGAATAATTCCTGACCAACTGCAAAAGAAACTTCTCGGCTTCGTTTGTTATAATTCCGCTCATTTCGAATACATTGTCGCAGCATGGACTGTTTTGCCTTTGAGCGAATCAAGTCGAAGGAATCCTCCCTGTTAAACTGCACAGTTCTATCTTCCAAAAGTTCTAATCTGCGCAAGAGGTCGTACTGAGATCCACTCGTAACCATATGTTGACCAAATGCCATACGATAAGGGCTGGAACTTACACCTGAGTGAACGCTTGAACGCAACGAACAGCATATTTGACTTAGCTGTTCATCCCAGTTCTTCTGATCCGGTTTTATGTAGGATTTTATTGCGGCAATTACCGATCTATTTACCCTTTCAGACGCATTGCCTTGAGGAGCATAGATGGCTGTATAGCAATGCTTAATTTTGTATTTTTCCAGAAGTGCATTGAAGCTATTGGCCTTAAACTGGACGCCATTATCGGAAAC
>NW_023005462.1:0-589 GCF_900245975.1 Drosophila guanche | reverse complement strand
TACTGCTATTAAATGGATCCAAACTCTGTGTGGTTTTGGCCTACCGTCTCGGTTAAGCTTTAAAATGCAAAAAATCCTTATTGTTGTGAGATTTTTTGTTTTCGAAATTTTTACTTTAAAAACTCAAAAAAAGTCGGGTTTATTTTCTATGGCAGAACTTTTTTTTAAGAACTTATTAAGGAAGTAATTTTTAGTTTAAAGTTTTTTTAGAGGTTGCGGTTTGTTTTTTTTCATAACTTAAGTATTTTTGATCTGGTTGCAAAAAACTTTGATTATCTGAAAAGTTGATTGATTCTGCTATAAAATGGATCCAATTTCTGTGTGGTTTTGGCCTACCGACGCGGTTAAGCTTTGAAATGCAAAAATGCTTATTGTTGTGAGATTTTTTGGTCCAAAATTTGACTTTAAAAACTCGGGAAAAGTCGGGTTTATTTTCTATGGCAGAACTTGTTTTTTAAGAACTAGCAATTTTGTAATTTTTAGTTTAAGGTTTTTTCAGAGGTTGTGGTTGTTTTTTCACATAACTTAAGTATCTTAATTTTGGTTGTAAAAAACTTTGATTATCTGAAAAGTTGATTGATACTGCTAT
>NW_023005461.1:0-589 GCF_900245975.1 Drosophila guanche | reverse complement strand
ATCAATCAACTTTTTAGATAATCAAGGTTTTTTACAAACAAAATTAAGATACTTAAGTTATGTGAAAAACCAACCGCAACATCTGAAAAAACCTTAAACTAAAAATTACTTCCTTAATAAGTTCCTAAAAAACAAGTTCAAATACCTCACAAAAATCCACATTTTTGCATTTCAAAGCTTTTCCGAGAAGGTAGGCCAAGACCACAAAAAGTTTGGATCCATTTAATAGCAGTATCAATCAACTTTTCAGATAATCAAAACTTTTTACAACCAAAATTAAGATACTTAAGTTATGTGAAAAAACGAACCGCAACCTCTGAAAAAACCTTAAACTAAAAATTACAAAATTGCTAGTTCTTAAAAAACAAGTTCTGCCATAGAAAATAAAATCAACTTTTTCCGAGTTTTTAAAGTCAAAATTTCGAAAAAAAAAATCTCACAACAATCCACATTTTTGCATTTCAAAGCTTTTCGAGACGGTAGGCCAAAACCACTCAGAGTTTGGATCCATTTTATAGCAGTATCAATCAACTCTTCAGATAATCAAAGTTTTTTACAACCACAGTTAAGATACTTAAGTTATGTGAAA
>NW_023005460.1:0-589 GCF_900245975.1 Drosophila guanche | reverse complement strand
CCAGACGGTAGGCCAAAACCACACAGAGTTTGGATCCATTTTATAGCAGTATCAATCAACTTTTCAGATAATCAAAGTTTTTTACAACCAAAATTAACATACTTAAGTTATGTGAAAAAACAAACCGCAACCTCTGAAAAAACCTTAAACTTAAAATTACTTCCTTAATAAGTTTTTAAAAAACAAGTTCTGCCATAGAAAATAAAACCGACTTTTCCCAAGTTTCTAAAGTCAAAACTTTGTACAAAATACCTCACAAAAATCAACATTTTTGCATTTCAAAGCTTTACCCAGACGGTAGGCCAAAATCACACAGAGTTTGGATCCATTTTATGGCAGAATCAATCAACTTTTCTGATAATCAAAGTTTTTTGCAACCAGATCTGAAATACTTAAGTTATGTGAAAAAACAAACCGCAACCTCTGAAAAAACCTTAAACTAAAAGTTACAAAAATACTAGTTCTTAAAAATCAAGTTCTTGCATAGAAAATAAAACCGACTTCTCCCGAGTTTTTAAAGTAAAAATTTCGAAAAAAAATCTCACAAAAATCAGCATTTTTGCATTTCAAAGCTTTACCCAGACGGTAG
>NW_023005459.1:0-589 GCF_900245975.1 Drosophila guanche | reverse complement strand
TGCCAGAACTTGATTTTTAAGAACTAGCATTTTTGTAATTTTTAGTTTAAGGTTTTTTCAGAGGTTGCGGTTTGTTTTTTCACATAACTTAAGTATCTTAATTTTGGTTGTAAAAAACTTTGATTATCTGAAAAGTTGATTGCTACTGCCATAAAATGGATCCAAAATCTGTGTGGTTTTGGCCTACCGTCTGGGTAAATCTTTGAAATTCAAAAATTTTGATTGTTGTGAGATTTTTTGTTTTCGAAATTTTGACTTTAAAAACTCGGGAAAGTCGGGTTTCTTTTCTATGCCAAAACTTGTTTTTTAGGAACTTATTAAGGATGTAATTTTTAGTTTAAGTTTTTTTCAGAGGTTGCGGTTTGTTTTTTTACATAACTTAAGTATCTTAGATCTGGTTGCAAAAAACTTTGATTATCTGAAAAGTTGATTGATACTGCTATAAAATGGATCCAAACTCTGTGTGGTTTTGTCCTACCGTCTCGGAAAAGCTTTGAAATGCAAAAATTTGGATTGTTGTAAGATTTTTTTTTCGAAATTTTTACTTTAAAAACTCGGGAGAAGTCGGTTTTATTTTCTATGCCAGAAC
>NW_023005458.1:0-589 GCF_900245975.1 Drosophila guanche | reverse complement strand
CAACCTCTGAAAAAACCTTAAACTAAAAATTACATCCTTAATAAGTTCCTAAAAAAACAAGTTCTGCCATAGAAAATAAACCCGACTTTTCCCGAGTTTTTAAAGTCAAAAATTCGTAAAAAATACCTCACAAAAATCAACATTTTTGCATTTCAAAGCTTTTCCGAGACGGTACGCCAAAACCACACAGAGTTTGGATAGCAGTATCAATCAACTTTTTAGATAATCAAAGTTTTTTACAACCAAAATTAAGGTACTTAAGTTATGTGAAAAAACAAACCGCAACCTCTGAAAAAACCTTAAACTAAAAATTACAGCCTTAATAAGTTCCTAAGAAAACAAGTTCTGCCATAGAAAATAAAACCGACTTTTCCCAAGTTTTTAAAGTCAAAATTTCGAAAAAAAAAATCTCACAACAATCAACATTTTTGCATTTGAAAGCTTTACCCAGACGGTAGGCCAAAACCACACAGAGTTTGGATCCATTTTATAGCAGAATCAATCAACTTTTCAGATAATCAAAGTTTTTTGCAACCAGATACTAGATACTTAAGTTATGTGAAAAAAAAAACCGCAACCTCTGAAAAAA
>NW_023005457.1:0-589 GCF_900245975.1 Drosophila guanche | reverse complement strand
TTATAGCAGTATCAATCAACTTTTCAGATAATCAAAGTTTTTTGCAACCAGATCTTAGATACTTAAGTTATGTGAAAAAACAAACCGCAACCTCTGAAAAAAACCTGAAACTAAAAATAAATTCCTTAATAAGTTTCTAAAAAACAGATTCTGCCATAGAAAATATAACCGACTTTTCCCGAGTTTTTAAAGTAAAAATATCGAAAAAAAAAAGTCTCACATCAATCAACATTTTTGCATTTCAAAGCTTTACCCAGACGGTAGGCCAAAACCACACAGAGTTTGGATCCATTTTATAGCAGTAGCAATCAACTTTTCAGATAATCAAAGTTTTTTACAACCAATATTAAGATACTTAAGTTATGTGAAAAAACAAACCGCAACCTCTGAAAAAAACCTTAAACTTAAAATTACTTCCTTAATAAGATCTTAAAAACCAAGTTCTGCCATAGAAAATAAAACCGAATTTTCCCAAGTTTCTAAAGTCAAAATTTCGTACAAAATACCTCACAAAAATCAACATTTTTGCATTTCAAAGCTTTACCCAGACGGTAGGCCAAAATCACACAGAGTTTGGATCCATTTTATA
>NW_023005456.1:0-589 GCF_900245975.1 Drosophila guanche | reverse complement strand
GCTTCTTCTGCTCATTCTTCTGGTAACTCTGGTCGCTCCAATCAATCTTGGATGGCCACTAGTCTTATCTCGTTAGAAGGAACTGATTCGAATCATTATTGGATGGACTCTGGTTCCACAGCCCACATTTCCAATAACCGCTCCCATTTCCGTGATCTCGCATCCTCATCTGGTGTTGTTGGTGGAGTTGGTTCTGAAGTTCTCCAAATTGAAGGTACCGGAACTATTGTTTTTGCTCTTAATGGTTACACTTATACCATGAATGATGTTTTGTATGTTCCAGCAGCTCGTAAGAATCTGATTTCTATCAGAACTTGTGATTCTCGTGGTGCTTTGTTTTCTGTTGGTAATAATCAGATTTTTGACGTTTCTTTTAACCAAGTTATTGGCTCTAGTAACTCATCTGATTTGTATTTGTTTCTTCCAGTTGTTCAGCCACCTTTAGTTTCTGTCTCACTTGCTGCTATCACTCCGGATTATCACGCTCGTCTTGGCCATCCACACCCTGACGTACTTCGTTCTCTTGGCCTTCCATCTTCTAGTTCCAAGAATTTATGTCCAGCCTGCATCCATGGTAAGACCACTAAAG
>NW_023005455.1:0-589 GCF_900245975.1 Drosophila guanche | reverse complement strand
GCAATTGCAATGGGATCTTCAAGGAGCAACGCAACCTTTGTATTGTTAACGTGAAATAATTGCCAAAATGAATCGTAAGCCCACAGCTTCAGAGTCAGTAAGGGGATCCCAAACATCCATTCGGCATGGCTAATGGTTTTCCTTGCTGTCTTCTAGTTTTTTGTAGTTCGAATTTATTGGCGCATCTTGGCGCTCGCTTTGCACTCTCTCTCTCTCTCTCTCTCACTCTTTCTCTGGCACGCCCGCGGGCAGGCAACGGCAGCATTGAAGCAGTGGGGTGAGTGGCAAACAGCCACAGTGCGGCATGTGCCGCACATTTTTCATACTTTCTTTTGGTTTCATTCTTCCCACAGAATATGCCGTTGCCGAAACATTCGCTTTTCATTTCACATTTCGACGCATTACTCAGCCTGCAAGTGGAATTGGCAATCAAATGGGACGACGACTACGACGAATTTTGCGATGTATTTTTAGTAGCCCGCAGATCGCGCGATTCTATATGCAAACCATATTCGTAATTCACAATTCGCTGGCTGAACTGCTGAACTGCTGAACTGCTGAACTGTGACCCCTAGAATCGCTTGCTCCA
>NW_023005454.1:0-589 GCF_900245975.1 Drosophila guanche | reverse complement strand
GAAAAGTTGGTTTTATTTTCTATGGCAGAACTTTTCTTTTAAGAATTTTCAAAGTTTGTACATTTTTTTTTAAGGTTTTTTCAGAGGTTGCGGTTTGTTTTTTCACATAACTTAAGTATCTTAGATCTGGTTGCAAAAAACTTTGATTATCTGAAAAGATTATTGATACTGCTATAAAATGGATCCAAACTCTGTGTGGTTTTGGCCTACCGTCTCGGTTAAGCTTTGAAATGCAAAAATGCTTATTGTTGTGAGATTTTTTGTTTTCGAAATTTTTACTTTAAAAATTCGGGAAAGGTCGGGTTTATTTTCTATGAAAGAACTTTTCTTTTAAGAACCTATTAAGGAAGTAATTTTTAGTTTAAGGTTTTTTTTAGAGCTTGCGGTTTGTTTTTTTTCATAACCTAAGTATCTTAGATCTGGTTGCAAAAAAACTTTGATTATCTGAAAAGTTGATTGATTCTGCTATAAAATGGATCCAAACTCTGTGTGGTTTTGGCCTACCGTCTCGGAAAAGCTTTGAAATGCAAAAATGTGGATTGTTGTGAGATTTTTTTTTTCGAAATTTTGACTTTAAAAACTCGGGAAA
>NW_023005453.1:0-589 GCF_900245975.1 Drosophila guanche | reverse complement strand
TGTGAGATTTATTTGTTTCGAAATTTTTATTTTAAAAACTCGGGAAAAGTCGGGTTTATTTTCTATTGCAAAACTTGTTTTTCAGGAACTAATTAAGGATGTAATTTTTAGTTTAAGGTTTTTTAGAGGTTGCGGTTTGTTTTTTCACATAACTTAAGTATCTTAATTTTGGTTGTAAAAAACTTTGATTATCTGAAAAGTTGATTGATACTGCTATAAAATGGATCCAAACTCTGTGTGGTTTTGGCCTACCGTCTGGGTAAAGCTTTGAAATGCAAAAATGTTGATTGATGTGAGATTTTTTTTTTCGATATTTTTACTTTAAAAACTCGGGAAAAGTCGGGTTTATTTTCTATGGCAGAACTTGTTTTTTAGAAACTTATTAAGGATGTAATTTTTAGTTTAAGGTTTTTTCAGAGGTTGCGGTTTGTTTTTTCACATAACTTAAGTATCTTAATTTTGGTTGTAAAAAACTTTGATTATCTGAAAAGTTGATTGATACTGCTATAAAATGGATCCAAACTGTTTGTGGTTTTGGCCTACCGTCTGGGTAAAGCTTTAAAATGCAAAAATGTTGATTGTTGTGAGA
>NW_023005452.1:0-589 GCF_900245975.1 Drosophila guanche | reverse complement strand
TAAAAATTACTTCCTTAATAAGTTCCTAAAAAACAAGTTCTGCCAAAGAAAATAAACCCAACTTTTCCCGAGTTTTTAAAGTAAAAATATCGAAAAAAAAAATCTCACATCAATCAACATTTTTGTATTTCAAAGGCTTATCCAGACGGTAGGCCAAAACCACTCAGTTTGGATCCATTTTATAGCAGTGTCAATCAACTTTTCAGATAATCAAAGTTTTTTACAAACAAAATTAAGATACTTAAGTTATGTGAAAAAACGAACCGCAACCTCTGAAAAAACCTTAAACTAAAAATTACAAAATTGCTAGTTCTTAAAAAAAAACAAGTTCTGCCATAGAAAATAAAACCAACTTTTCCCGAGTTTTTAAAGTCAAAATTTCGAAAAAAAAATCTCACAACAATCAACATTTTTGTATTTCAAAGGCTTATCCAGACGGTAGGCCAAAACCACTCAGTTTGGATCCATTTTATAGCAGTGTCAATCAACTTTTCAGATAATCAAAGTTTTTTACAAACAAAATTAAGATACTTAAGTTATGTGAAAAAACGAACCGCAACCTCTGAACAAACCTTAAACTAAAAATTAC
>NW_023005451.1:0-589 GCF_900245975.1 Drosophila guanche | reverse complement strand
AATCAAAGTTTTTTGCAACCAGATCTAAGATACTTAAGTTATGTAAAAAAACAAACCGCAACCTCTGAAAAAACCTTAAACTAAAAATTACATCCTTAATAAGTTCCTAAAAAACAAGTTTTGGCATAGAAAAGAAACCCGACTTTCCCGAGTTTTTAAAGTCAAAATTTCGAAAACAAAAAATCTCACAACAATCAAAGTTTTTGCATTTCAAAGCTTTACCCAGACGGTAGGCCAAAACCACACAGATTTTGGATCCATTTTATAGCAGTAGCAATCAACTTTTCAGATAATCAAAGTTTTTTTACAACCAAAATTAAGATACTTAAGTTATGTGAAAAAACAAACCGCAACCTCTGAAAAAACCTTAAACTAAAAATTACAAAAATTCTAGTTCTTAAAAATCAAGTTCTGGCATAGAAAATAAAACCGACTTCTCCCGAGTTTTTAAAGTAAAAATTTCGAAAAAAAAATCTTACAACAATCCAAATTTTTGCATTTCAAAGCTTTTCCGAGACGGTAGGACAAAACCACACAGAGTTTGGATCCATTTTATAGCAGTATCAATCAACTTTTCAGATAATCAAGA
>NW_023005450.1:0-589 GCF_900245975.1 Drosophila guanche | reverse complement strand
ATTCCCAAATATAGGTCTTGTGACAAGGAGGGAACAAGGTATAAGGTCAACCGATGTGATTTCCCACGAAATTTGAGTTCGGTGGTTATTTTTCCGATTATTTCCTGCGCTTTGCCATCGGCAGTGCGAACATTCGACCCTAAAGCTTTGTATGGGTGTTTTGATTCAATGAATTCTTGAGCAAAACGACCTCCGCTACAGCTTATCGATGCGCCTGTGTCAAGCAAGCCGTTAACAGTTTTGCCTAAAATAAAAACATCGGCATACGGTCTGATGTCCTGGGAGTTGGCTACTACTGTTGAAGACAATATCTTTCGTTCCTGTCTGCACATTTTATGAAATGCAGTGCGCCGGGCAACGGAGCGCGACACATTGTTTGAGTTTTCATCTTTGTGGATTGGTTGGTCGAATTCTGGGGAGATATAATCCTGATTTTGAACGTCTGGTAAAAAGGAAATTATAAGTGGAGAAGTGGTTGATGTGTCACTAACAACATCTAGTCGGTATTGGTTGCTTTCGAGCTCATCTGTTTGCGTGCACTTTTCGGCTGTGCACGGGCTACCCAGTTTTTTGAACTATTACATTTTTT
>NW_023005449.1:0-589 GCF_900245975.1 Drosophila guanche | reverse complement strand
TAGGTATTTTCCTTATACCATATGTAAGGACAAATTTTAAATTGTTCATCATATGAAATATACCAAGCACGACACCACTCCCTATAGAAGTTTTTTGCCACGGCTTCCGCAAATCGGGTGCCTTCAATAGGGAGTGCCTCTTAGTAGTCATATGTTCTCGTATTTTAATAAAAGAAACACGCAAACACTTCAATATTATTCGTATATAGTAACAATTATATACATATCAAACCATATAAAGTATCAGACATTGCCATCTAGGTATTTTCCCCATACCATATGTAAGGACAAATTTTAAATTCTTCATCATATGAAATATACCAAGCACGACACCACTCCCTATAGAGGTTTTCTGCCACGGCTTCCGCAAATCGGGTGATTACAATCGACAGTGCCCCTTAACAGTCATTTGTTCTCGTATTTTAATACAAGAAACACACAAAACAACTATACACACATCCAACCAAATAAAGTATCAGACATTGCCGGCTAGGTATTTTCCCCATATCATATGTAAGGACAAATTTTAAATTCTTCATCATATGAAATATAGCAAGCACGACACCACTCCCTATGTAGGTTTTTTGCC
>NW_023005448.1:0-589 GCF_900245975.1 Drosophila guanche | reverse complement strand
AAATCGCTACTTCTAAAAAAACCTTAAACTAAAAACTACATCCTTAATAAGTCCTTAAAAAAAAAGTTCTGCCATGGAAAATAAACCCGACTCTTCCCGAATTTTTAAAGTCAAAATTCCGAAAAAATATCTCACAACAATCAACATTTGTGCATTTCAAAGCTTTACCCAGACGGTATGCCAAAACCACACACAGTTTGGATCCATTTTATGGCAGTATCAATCAACTTTTCAGATAATTAAAGTTCTTTACAGCCAGATCTAAGATACTTAAGTTATGTGAAAAAACAAACCGCTACTTCTAAAAAAACCTTAAACTAAAAATTACATCCTTAATAAGTTCTTAAAAAACAAGTTCTGCCATAGAAAATAAACCCGACACTTCCCGAGTTTTTAAAGTCAAAATTTCGAAAAAGAAAATCTGACAAAAATCAACATTTTTGTATTTCAAAGCTTTACCCAGACGCTAGGCCAAAACCACACACAGTTTGAATCCACTTTATATCAATACCAATCAGCTTTTCAGATAATCAAAGTTCTTTGCAACCTGATCTAAGATACTTAAGCTATGTGAAAAAACAAATCGCTA
>NW_023005447.1:0-589 GCF_900245975.1 Drosophila guanche | reverse complement strand
CATATCATATGTAAGGACAAATTTTAAATTGTTCATCATATGAAATATACCAAGCACGACACCACTCCCTATAGAGGTTTTTTGCCACGGCTTCCGCAAATCGGGTGCCTTCAATAGGGAGTGCCTCTTAGTAGTCATTTGTTCTCGTATTTTAATACAAGAAACACACAAACACTTCAATATTATTCATATATAGTAGCAATTATATACATATCCAACCAAATAAAGTATCAGACATTGCCATCTACGTATTTTCCCCATATCATATGAAAGGACAAATTTTAAATTGTTTATCATATGAAATATACCAAGCACGACACCACTCCCTATAGAGGTTTTTTGCCACGGCTTCCGCAAATCGGGTGCCTTCAATAGGGAGTGCCTCTTAGTAGTCATTTGTTCTCGTATTTTAATACAAGAAACACACAAACACTTCAATATTATTCGTATATAGTAACAACTATACACATATCCAACCAAATAAAATATCAGACATTGCCTGCTAGGTATTTTCCCCATATCATATGCAAAGACAAATTTTAAATTTTTCATCATATGAAATATACCAAGCACGACACCACTCCCTATA
>NW_023005446.1:0-589 GCF_900245975.1 Drosophila guanche | reverse complement strand
AGTTTAAAGTTTTTTCAAAGGTTGCGGTTGGTTTTTTCACATAACTTAAGTATCTTAAAACTGGTTGTAAAAAACTTTGATTATCTGAAAAGTTGATTCATACTGCTATAAAATGGATCCAAACACAGTGTGGTTTTGGCTTACCGTCTGGGTAAATCTTTGTAATGCAAAATTGTTGATTGTTGTGAGATTTTTTTTTTTCGAAATTTTTATTTTAAAAGCTCGGGAAAAGTCGCTTTTATTTTCTATGGCAGATCTTGTTTTTTAGAACTAGCAATTTTTTAAGTTTTAGTTTAAGGTTTTTTCAGAGGTTACGGTTTGTTTTTTCACATAACTTAAGTATCTTAATTTTGGTTGTACAAATCTTTGATTATCTGAAAAGTTGATTGATGGGTAAAGCTTTGTAATGCGAAATTGTTGATTGTTGTGAGATTTTTTTGTTTCCAAATTTTGACTTTAAAAGCTCGGGAAGTGTCGGGTTTATTTTCTATGGAAGAACTTTTTTTTTAAGAATTAATTAAGAAAGTAATTTTTTGGTTAAGGTTTTTTCAAAAGTATCAATTTTTTTTTCACATAGCTTAAGTATCTT
>NW_023005445.1:0-589 GCF_900245975.1 Drosophila guanche | reverse complement strand
CGGGCGAGTGGGCGAGTGCCCTACTGGCGCGCTTCGAGGATCAGGCAAGTGTTTTTTCAACGTGTTTCAGGTTGTTCCGTTTCAGCAAACCAAGTCGAAAAAATGTACCTGATGCTCGGTGCCTGCCTTGTCTCCTCCCAGCCTCCACCGTATTTGACTCCTGCCTGCTCTTTTCTCAATGGGATAACGATGTGGGAGGGAAGTGTGAAGCAGGGAGGCAAAGGAAACCCCTATGAATGAATGAAGTATCAATTAAATGCGTTTCTCTTTCTCTGTTTTTCTGTGTAGCTGCCGAACCGTATCGGTGCTTATGGGACACAAGCACGTATGAGCCAGGACCAACTGGTGGCATGCCTCATACACATCTCGCGCTACCGCTTCTCGTTAGTCATCTCGGGCCTAACCAAAATGCTGCAGCGCGTCAACGAAGCTGTAAGTTGAACGAAAAACATAATAAAAGAACAATTAGAAAATATATTTAAAATGTTTATAGGCACTACAAAACCGCTATGAACCGGAACGTTGCTATTTCGAATCTCTGGTCATCATTTTGACCACCCTGGAGCGTTGTCTTACCAATCAAACCAAA
>NW_023005444.1:0-589 GCF_900245975.1 Drosophila guanche | reverse complement strand
AAACTTTTAACTCCGCACTTGCAGCATCTCTGCAAATCACTTATATCTCCAGCTCAGCACGGATTTATACGGCGACGATCAACAACCACTAATCTTTTAGAGTTCACCTCCTTTGTAATTAAAGGCTTCCAAAGTAACTTGCAGACGGATGTTATTTACACTGACTTCAGTAAGGCATTCGATTCCGTATACCATTCTCTTCTTGCACAAAAGCTCAACCTTCTAGGGTTTCCGCCCAATCTGTTGAGATGGATTTCTAGCTACCTGTGTTCTAGGTCTCAAAGGGTCCTTTTCAAAAACTCCGTATCTTTACCTGTTATGGTTACTTCTGGAGTACCACAGGGTAGCCATTTAGGCCCCTTACTTTTCACACTCTTTATTAATGACCTTCCTTCTGTATTAACAAATTCTCGAGTACTTATGTATGCGGATGATGTTAAACTCTGTGTCCAGTATAAGGACATTTCATTTCACTCTCGTTTGCAATCTGATCTCAATAGCTTTCAGTCATGGTGCTGTGCAAATATGTTACAACTTAATGCCTCGAAGTGCAATGTTATGACTTTTTGTCGCTCCAGCCCCTTCCTGG
>NW_023005443.1:0-589 GCF_900245975.1 Drosophila guanche | reverse complement strand
AAGGTTTTTTCAGTGGTTGTGGTTTGGTTTTTCACATAACTTAAGTATCTTAATTTTGGTTGTAAAAAACTTTGATTATCTGAAAAGTTGATTCATACTGATATAAAATGGATCCAAACTGTTTGTGGTTTTGGCCCACCGTCTCGGAAAAGCTTTGAAATGCAAAAATGTTGATTGATGTGAGATTTTTTTTGTTTCGATATTTTTTACTTTAAAAACTCGGGAAAAGTCGGTTTTATTTTCTATGGCAGAACTTGTTTGTTAGGAACTTATTAAGGATGTAATTTTTAGTTTAAGGTTTTTTCAGAGGTTGCGGTTTGTTTTTTCACATAACTTAAGTATCTTAATTTTTGTTGTAAAAAACTTTGATTATCTGAAAAGTTGATTGAAACTGCTATATAATGGATCCAAACTGTGTGGTTTTGGCCTACCGTCTGGGTAAAGCTTTGAAATGCAAAAATGTTGATTGATGTGAGATTTTTTTTTTCGATATTTTTACTTTAAAAACTCGGGAAAAGTCGGGTTTATTTCCTATGGCAGAACTTGTTTTTTAAGAACTTATTAAGGATGTAATTTTTAGTTTAAGGTT
>NW_023005442.1:0-589 GCF_900245975.1 Drosophila guanche | reverse complement strand
TTTAAGGTTATTTCAGAGGTAGCGATTTGTTTTTTCACATAACTTAAGTATCTTAATTTTGGTTGTAAAAACTTTGATTATCTGAAAAGTTGATTGATGCTGCTATGAAGTGGATCCAAACTGTGTGTGGTTTTTGCCTATCGTCTCGGAAATGAAAAAAATATTGATTGTTGTGAGATTTTTTTTCTTCGAAATTTTTGACTGTGTGATTTTGGCCTACCGTCTGGGCAAAGCTTTGAAATGAAAAAACGTTGATTGTTGTGATATTTTTTTCTTCGAAATTTTGATTTTAAAAACTCGGGAAAAGTCGGGTTTATTTTCTATGGCAGAACTTGTTTTTTAAGAACTTATTAAGGATGTAAATTTTAGTTTAAGGTTTTTTCAGAGGTTGCGTTTTGTTTTTCGTATAACTTTAGTATCTTAGATCTGGAAATGTTGATTGATACTGCTATAAAATTGATCCAAACTCTGTGTGGTGTTGGCCTACCGTCTAGGTAAATCTTTGAAATGCAAAAATGTTGATTGTTGTGAGATTTTTTTTTTTTTGAAATTTTGACTTTAAAAACTCCGGAAAAGTCGGGTTTATTTT
>NW_023005441.1:0-589 GCF_900245975.1 Drosophila guanche | reverse complement strand
TGTGAGATTTTTTTTTTCGATATTTTTACTTTAAAAACTCGGGAAAAGTCGGGTTTATTTTCTATGGCAGAACTTGTCTTTTAGGAACTTATTAAGGTTGTAATTTTTAGTTTAAGGTTTTTTCAGAGGTTGCGGTTTGTTTTCTTTACATAACTTAATTATCTTAGATCTGGTTGCAAAAAACTTTGATTATCAGAAAAGTTGATTGATTCTGCTATAAAATGGATCCAAACTCTGTGTGGTTTTGGCCTACCGTCTGGGTAAAGCTTTGAAATGCAAAAATGTTGATTTTTGTGAGGTATATTGTACGAAATTATGACTTTAAAAACTCGGGTTTATTTTCTATGGCAGAACTTGTTTTTTTAAGAACTAGGTAAATAAGTAATTTTAAGTTTAAGGTTTTTTCAGAGGTTGCGGTTTGTTTTTTCACATAACTTAAGTATCTTAATTTTGGTTGTAAAAAACTTTGATTATCTGAAAAGTTGATTGATACTGCTATAAAATGGATCCAAACTGTTTGTGGTTTTGGCCTACCGTCTGGGTAAAGCTTTAAAATGCAAAAATGTTGATTGTTGTGAGATTTTTTTTT
>NW_023005440.1:0-589 GCF_900245975.1 Drosophila guanche | reverse complement strand
TTTCTTGTATTAAAATACGAGAACAAATGACTGTTAAGGGGCGCTCCCTATTGTTGGCACCTGATTTGCGGAAGCCGTGGCAAAAAACCTCTATAGGAAGTGGTGTCGTGCTTGGTATATTTCATATGGTGAACAATTTAAAAATTGTCCTTACATATGATATGGGGAAAATACCTAGATGGCAATGTCTGATACTTTACATGGTTTGATATGTATATAATTGTTACTATATACGAATAATATTGAAGTGTTTGTGTGTTTCTTGTATTAAAATACGAGAACAAATGACTGTTAAGGGGCACTCTCGATTGTTATCACCCGATTTGCGGAAGCCGTGGCAGAAAACCTTTATAGGGAGTGGTGTCGTGCTTGTTATATTTCATATGATGTAAAATTTAAAATTTGTCCTTACATATGGTATGGGGAAAATACCTAGATGGCAATGTCTGAGACTTTATTTGGTTGGATATGTGTATAGTTGTTTTGTGTGTTTCTTGTATTAAAATACGAGAACAAATGACTGTTAAGGGGCACTCTCGATTGTAATCACCCGATTTGCGGAAGCCGTGGCAGAAAACCTCTATAGGGA
>NW_023005439.1:0-589 GCF_900245975.1 Drosophila guanche | reverse complement strand
CCGAGTTTTTAAAGTCAAAAATTCGTAAAATATACCTCACAAAAATCAACATTTTTGCATTTCAAAGCTTTACCCAGACGGTAGGCCAAAACCACACAGAGATTGGATCCATTTTATATATCAATAAACTTTTCAGATAATCAAAGTTTTTTTCAACCAGATCTAAGACACTTAAGTTATGTAAAAAAACAAACCGCAACCTCTGAAAAAACCTTAAACTAAAAATTACATCCTTAATAAGTTCCTAAAAAACAAGTTCTGCCATAGAAAATAAACCCGAGTTTTTAAAGTCAAAATTTCGTACAAAATACCTCACAAAAATCAAATTTTTTACATTTCAAAGCTTTACCCAGACGGTAGGCCAAAACCACACAGAGTTTGGATCCATTCTATAGCAGAATCAATCAACTTTTCAGATAATCAAAGTTTTTTGCAACCAGATCTTAGATACTTAAGTTATGTGAAAAAAACAAACCGCAACCTCTGAAAAAACATTAAACAAAAAATTACAAAATTGTTAGTTCTTAAAAAACAAGTTCTGGCATAGAAAATAAACCCGACTTTTCCCGAGTTTTTAAAGTCAAAATTT
>NW_023005438.1:0-589 GCF_900245975.1 Drosophila guanche | reverse complement strand
AAGTCTTAAAAGAAAAGTTCTGCCATAGAAAATAAACCCGACTTTTCCCGAGTTTTTAAAGTCAAAATTTCGAAGAAAAAAAATCTCACAACAATCAATATTTTTTTCATTTCCGAGACGGTAGGCCAAAACCACACACAGTTTGGATCCACTTCATAGCAGCATCAATCAACTTTTCAGATAATCAAAGTTCTTTACAACCAGATCTAAGATACTTAAGTTATGTGAAAAATCAGATCGCAACCTCTGAAAAAACCTTAAACTAAAAATTACTTTCTTAATAATCTCTTAAAAAAAAGTTCTGGCATAGATAATAGACCCGACTTTTCCCGAATTCTTAAAGTCAAAATTTCGTACAAAATACCTCACAAAAATCAACATTTTTGCATTTCAAAGCTTTACCCAGACGGTAGGCCAAAACCACACAGAGTTTGGATCCATTTTATGGCAGTATCAATCAACTTTTCAGATAATCAAAGTTTTTTGCAACCAAAATTAAGATACTTAAGTTATGTGAAAAAACAAACCGCAACCTCTGAAGAAACCTTAAAATAAAAATTACATCCTTAATAAGTTCTTAAAAAACAAG
>NW_023005437.1:0-589 GCF_900245975.1 Drosophila guanche | reverse complement strand
ACTCGGGTTTTTTTTTTCTATGGCAGAACTTGTTTTTTAAGAACTTATTAAGAAAGTAATTTTAAGTTTAAGGTTTTTTCAGAGGTTGCGGTTTGTTTTTTTACATAACTTAAGTATCTTAATTTTGGTTGTAAAAAACTTTGATTATCTGAAAAGTTGATTGATACTGCTATAAAATGGATCCAAACTGAGTGGTTTTGGCCTACCGTCTGGATAAGCCTTTGAAATGCAAAAATGTTGACTGATGTGAGATTTTTTTTTTTTCGATATTTTTACTTTAAAAAGTCGGGAAAAGTCGGGTTTATTTTCTATGGCAGAACTTGTTTTTTAGGAACTTATTAAGGATGTAATTTTTAGTTTAACGTTTTTTCAGAGGTTGCGGTTTGTTTTTTCACATAAGTTAAGAATCTGAATTTTGGTTGTAAAAAATGTTGATTATCTGAAAAGTTGATTGATACTGCTATAAAGTGGATCCAAACTCTGTGTGGTTTTGGCCTACCGTCTGGATAAAGCTTTAAAATGCAAAAATGTTCATTTTTGTGAGGTATTTTGTACGAAATTTTGACTTTAAAAACTCGGGTTTTTTTTT
>NW_023005436.1:0-589 GCF_900245975.1 Drosophila guanche | reverse complement strand
AGGCACTCTCGATTGTAATCACCCGATTTGCGGAAGCCGTGGCAAAAAACCTCTATAGGGAGTGGTGTCGTGCTTGGTATATTTCATATGATGAACAATTTAAAATTTGTCCTTACATATGATATGGGGAAAATACCTAGATGGCAATGTCTGATACTTTATATGGTTTGATATGTATATAATTGTTACTATATACGAATAATATTGAAGTGTTGGCGTGTTTCTTTTATTAAAATACGAGAACAAACTTACTCTTAGTTCTTACTTTATTTGGTTGGATATGTATATAATTGTTCCTATATATGAATAATATTGAAGTGTTTGTGTGTTTCTTGTATTATAATACGAGAACAAATGACTACTTAGAGGCACTCCCTATTGAAGGCACCCGATTTGCGGAAGCCGTGGCAAAAAACCTCTATAGGGAGTGATGTCGTGCTTGGTATATTTCATATGATGAAAAATTTAAAATTTGTCTTTGCATATGATATGGGGAACATACCTAGCCGGCAATGTCTGATACTTTATTTGGTTGGATATGTGTATAGTTGTTACTATATACGAATAATATTGAAGTGTTTGTGTGTTT
>NW_023005435.1:0-590 GCF_900245975.1 Drosophila guanche | reverse complement strand
AACTTTTCTTTTAAAAATTTTCAAAGTTTGTTACTTTTTTGTTTAAGGTTTTTTAGAAGTAGCGGTTTGTTTTTTCACATAACTTAACCATCTTAGACCTGGTTGTAAAGAACTTTGATTACTTTGATTTTTCATAGGTTGCGGTTTGTTTTTTCACATAACTTAAGTATCTTAATTTTGGTTGTAAAAAACCTTGATTATCTAAAAAGTTGATTGATACTGCTATTAAATGGATCCAAACTGTTTGCGGTTTTGGCCTACCGTCTCGGAAAAGCTTTGAAATGCAAAAATGTTGATTGTTGTGAGATTTTTTTTTTCGAAATTTTGACTTTAAAAACTCGGGAAAAGTTGGTTTTATTTTTTATGGCAGAACTTGTTTTTTAAGAACTTTCAATTTTGTAATTTTTAGTTTAAGGTTTTTTCAGATGTTGCGGTTGGTTTTTCACATAACTTAAGTATCTTAGATCTGGTTGCAAAAAAACTTTGATTATCTGAAAAGTTTATTGATTCTGCTATAAAATGGATCCAAACTCTGTGTGGTTTTGGCCTACCGTCTCGGAAAAGGTTTGAAATGCAAAAATGTGAATTGT
>NW_023005434.1:0-590 GCF_900245975.1 Drosophila guanche | reverse complement strand
CTCTTTTCCTGTCTCTCTTGCTCGCTGCCTTCGTCTCGTCGTTCCGGTCTCTCTGTCTGTATCTTTGCATCTCTCTCTGCCTGTCCCTGTGCCTGCTGTCTCTCTTCCTGTATCTCTGTCTGTCTCTTTCCCTGTCTATTTTCCTCTCTCTCTGTCTGCCTCTCTGCCTGTATGTGCCTCCTGTCTCTGCCTGTCTCTCCGCCTGCTGTCTCTCTGTCTGGCTCTTTGCCTTCCTCTCTGCCTGTCCCTCTGCTTGCTGTCTTTCTGACTGCATATGTACATAACTACATAATAGTAGTCTGTGTTCTGAAAAAATAAACATTTAAAAAAAATTGAAAACAAATTTTGTCCGCAACCAACCTTCCGCGTCGACAAGCAAACGTGCACTGACAATTGGGGCCGACGAGGCCTCCTTATATAGTTTCTTTATGTCTGTGAGTCTCTCTGCCTGCTGTCTCTCTTCCTGTGCCTCTGTCTGTCTCTTTGCCTCCTTTTCTGCCTGTCCCTCTGCTTGCTGTCTCTCTTCCTGTGTCTCTCTGCCTTCTGTCTCTCTGCCTGCTGTCTCTTTGCCTGTCTCTCTGCCTGCTTTC
>NW_023005433.1:0-590 GCF_900245975.1 Drosophila guanche | reverse complement strand
TAACTTTGTAATTTTTAGTTTAAGGTTTTTTCAGAGGTTGTGGTTTGTTTTTTTACATAACTTAAGTATCTTAATTTTGGTTGTAAAAAACTTTGATTATCTGAAAAGTTGATTGATACTGCTATATAATGGATCCAAACTCTGTGTGGTTTTGGCCCACCGTCTCGGAAAAGCTTTGAAATGCAAAAATGTTGATTGATGTAAGATTTTTTTTTTCGAAATTTTTACTTTAAAATTTGGGAAAAGTCGGTTTTATTTTCTATGGCAGAACTTGTTTTTTAGGAACTTATTAAGGATGTAATTTTTAGTTTAAGGTTTTTTTCAGAGGTTGCGGTTTGTTTTTTCACATAACTTAAGTATCTTAATTTTTGTTGTAAAAAACTTTGATTATCTGAAAAGTTGATTGATACTGCTATATAATGGATCCAAACTGTGTGGTTTTGGCCTACCGTCTGGGTAAAGATTTGAAATGCAAAAATGTTGATTGATGTGAGATTTTGTTTTTCGATATTTTTACTTTAAAAACTCGGGAAAAGTCGGGTTTATTTTCAATGGCAGAACTTGTTTTTTAGGAACTTATTAAGGATGTA
>NW_023005432.1:0-590 GCF_900245975.1 Drosophila guanche | reverse complement strand
ATTAAACAAAAAATTACAAAATTGTTAGTTCTTAAAAAACAATTTCCGCCATAGAAAATAAACCCGACTTTTCCCGAGTTTTTAAAGTCAAAATTTCGAAAAAAAAATCTCACAACAAACAACATTTTTGCATTTCAAAGCTTTTCCGAGACGGTAGGTCAAAACCACAAACAGTTTGGATCAATTTTATAGCAGTATCAATCAACTTTTCAGATAATCAAAGTTTTTTACAACCAAAATTAAGGTACTTAAGTTATGTGAAAAAACAAACCGCAACCTCTGAAAAAACCTTAAACTAAAAATTACATCCTTAATAAGTTCCTAAAAAAACAAGTTCTGCCATAGAAAATAAACCCGACTTTTCCCGAGTTTTTAAAGTCAAAAATTCGTCAAAAATACCTCACAAAAATCAACATTTTTGCATTTCAAAGCTTTTCCGAGACGGTACGCCAAAACCACACAGAGTTTGGATCCATTTTATAGCAGTATCAATCAACTTTTCAGATAATCAAAGTTTTTTACAACCAAAATTAAGGTACTTAAGTTATGTGAAGAAACAAACCGCAACCTCTGAAAAAACCTTAAACTTA
>NW_023005431.1:0-590 GCF_900245975.1 Drosophila guanche | reverse complement strand
GAGGCCGAGTGAAGCAGAGTGTGAATGAGAGAATGTGAAAAGAACAACAAAAGCTGCAGGACAGTGTGGGTTTAGCCACTGCTAATTAATTTATTCTTTCTGGCTATAATAATGATCCAATCGGATCCCAATTTATTGATCTGATAGATATGACCATTCCCTACAGAATGGCGTTTTTAGTTTTCTTCTATCTTTAAATTGTGGTGATCTGATAGATATGGCCATTCCCTACAGAATGGCGTTTTTAGTTTTCTTCTATCTTTAAAATTATAGATTTGGGAGGTTTTCGCCCTTTTGCGGGGGCGGAATGGGGCGGGGCACATTTTGTAAATACACTTGTAACAGTGTGAGCATACAGAAGTCTGGATGCAACATTTGGTAGCTCTAGCTCTTATAGTCTCTGAGATTCAGGTGCTCAACAAGACGGACGGACAGATGGAAGGACAGACGGACGGACAGACAGGGCTCAATCGACTCGGCTATTGATGGTGATCAAGAATATATACACTTTATGGGGTCGGAAACGATTCCTTCTGTGTGTTACATACATTAACTTTGTGCACAAATACAATATACCCTATTTACTCTTC
>NW_023005430.1:0-590 GCF_900245975.1 Drosophila guanche | reverse complement strand
GTTGATGGATACTGCTATTAAATGGATCCAAACTTTTTGTGGTTTTGGCCTACCGTCTCGGAAAAGCTTTGAAATGCAAAAATGTTGATTTTTTTGAGATTTTTTTTTTCTTCGAAATTTTGACTTTAAAAACTTGGGAAAAGTCGGTTTTATTTTCTATGGCAGAACTTGTTTTTTAAGAACTTGTAATTTTGTAATTTTTAGTTTAAGGTTTTTTCAGATGTTGCGGTTGGTTTTTCACATAACTTAAGTATCTTAATTTTGGTTGTAAAAAACTTTGATTATCTGAAAAGTTGATTGATTCTGCTATAAAATGGATCCAAACTCTGTGTGGGTTTGGCCTACCGTCTCGGTAAAGCTTTGAAATGCAAAAATGTTGATTGTTGTGAGATTTTTTTTTTCTTCCAAATTTTGACTTTAAAAACTCGGGAAAAGTCGGTTTTATTTTCTATGGCAGAACTTGTTTTTTAAGAACTTGTAATTTTTAGTTTAAGGTTTTTTCAGAGGTTGTGGTTTGTTTTTTCACATAACTTAAGTATCTTAATTTTGGTTGTAAAAACCCTTGATTATCTGAAAAGTTGATGGATACT
>NW_023005429.1:0-590 GCF_900245975.1 Drosophila guanche | reverse complement strand
ACCGTCTCGGAAAAGCTTTGAAATGCAAAAATGTGGATTGTTGTGAGATTTTTTTTCGAAATTTTGACTTTAAAAACTCGGGAAAAGTTGGTTTTATTTTCTATGGCAGAACTTGTTTTTTAAGAACTAGCAATTTTGTAATTTTTAGTTTAAGGTTTTTTCAGAGGTTTCGGTTTGTTTTTTCACATAACTTAAGTATCTTACCTGTGGTTGTAAAAAACTTTGATTATCTGAAAAGTTGATTGATACTGCTATAAAATGGATCCAAACTCTGAGTGGTTTTGGCCTACCGTCTCGGAAAAGCTTTGAAATGCAAAAATGTGGATTGATGTGAGATTTTTTTTTTCGAAATGTTGACTTTAAAAACTCGGGAAAAGTTGGTTTTATTTTTTATGGCAGAACTTGTTTTTTAAGAACTAGCAATTTTGTAATTTTTAGTTTACGGTTTTTTCAGAGGTTGCGGTTCGTTTTTTCACATAACTTAAGTATCTTAATTTTGGTTGTAAAAACCCTTGATTATCTGAAAAGTTGATTGATACTGCTATTAAATGGATCCAAACTTTTTGTGGTTTTGGCCTACCGTCTCGGAA
>NW_023005428.1:0-590 GCF_900245975.1 Drosophila guanche | reverse complement strand
TCAGATAATCAAAGTTTTTTACAACCACAGTTAAGATACTTAAGTTATGTGAAAAAACAAACCGAAACCTCTGAAAAAACCTTAAACTAAAAATTACAAAATTGCTAGTTCTTAAAAAACAAGTTCTGCCATAGAAAATAGAACCAACTTTTCCCGAGTTTTTAAAGTCAAAATTTCGAAAAAAAATCTCACAACAATCAATTTTTTTGCATTTCAAAGCTTTTCGAGACGGTAGGCCAAAACCACTCAGAGTTTGGATCCATTTTATAGCAGTATCAATCAACTTTTCAGATAATCAAAGTTTTTTACAACCACAGTTAAGATACTTAAGTTATGTGAAAAAACAAACCGAAACCTCTGAAAAAACCTTAAACTAAAAATTACAAAATTACTAGTTCTTAAAAAACAAGTTCTGCCATAGAAAATAGAACCAACTTTTCCCGAGTTTTTAAAGTCAAAATTTCGAAAAAAAAATCTCACAACAATCAACATTTTTGCATTTCAAAGCTTTTCGAGACGGTAGGCCAAAACCACTCAGAGTTTGGATCCATTTTATAGCAGTATCAATCAACTTTTCAGATAATCAAAGT
>NW_023005427.1:0-590 GCF_900245975.1 Drosophila guanche | reverse complement strand
ACAACCAAAATTAAGATACTTAAGTTATGTGAAAAAACGAACCGCAACCTCTGAAAAAACCTTAAACTAAAAATTACAAAATTGCTAGTTCTTAAAAAACAAGTTCTGCCATAGAAAATAAAACCGACTTTTCCCGAGTTTTTAAAGTCAAAATTTCGAAAAAAAAAAATCTAACAACAATCAAAATTTTTTCATTTCAAAGCTTTTCCGAGACCGTAGGCCAAAACCACAAACAGTTTGAATCCATTTAATATCAGTATCAATCAACTTTTCAGATAATCAAAGTTTTTTACATCCAAAATTAAGATACTTAAGTTATGTGAAAAAACGAACCGCAACCTCTGAAAAAACCTTAAACTAAAAATTACAAAATTGCTATATCTTAAAAAATAAGTTCTGCCATAGAAAACAAAACCAACTTTTCCCAAGTTTTTAAAGTCAAAATTTCGAAAAAAAAAATCTCACAACAATCCACATTTTTGCATTTCAAAGCTTTTCCGAGACGGTAGGCCAAAAGCACACAGAGTTTGGATCCACTTTATAGCAGTATCAATCAACTTTTCAGATAATCAAAATTTTTTACAACCAAA
>NW_023005426.1:0-590 GCF_900245975.1 Drosophila guanche | reverse complement strand
TTATTGTCGAAATATTGACTTTAAAAACTCGGGAACAGTCGGGTTTATTTTCTATGGCAGAACTTTTCTTTTATGAATTTTCAAAGTTTGTACTCTTTTTGTTTAAGGTTTTTTCAGAGGTTGCGGTTTGTTTTTTTCACATAACTTAAGTATCTTAGATCTGGTTGCAAAAAAATTTGATTATCTGAAAAGTTGATTGATACTGCAAAAAAATTGATTCAAAATGTCTGTGGTTTTGGCCTACCGTCTGGGTAAAGCTTTGAAATTCAAAAATGTTGGTTGTTGTGAGATTTTTATTGTCGAAATATTTACTTTAAAAACTCGAGAACAGTCGGGTTTATTTTCTATGGCAGAATTTTTTTTTAGGAACTTATTAAAGATGTAATTTTTTGTTTAAGTTTTTTTCAGAGGTTGCGGTCTGTTTTTTCACATAACTTAAGTATCTTAGATCTGGTTGCAAAAAACTTTGATTATCTTAAAGTTGATTGATACTGCTAAAAAATTGATCCAAACTGTGTGTGGTTTTGGCCTACCGTCTGGGTAAAGTTTTGAAATGCAAAAATTTTGGTTGTTGTGAGATTTTTATTGTC
>NW_023005425.1:0-590 GCF_900245975.1 Drosophila guanche | reverse complement strand
AATTTTGCATAACAAAGATTTACCCAGACGGTAGGCCAAAACCACACAGAGTTTGGATCCACTTTATAGCAGTATCAATCAACTTTTCAGATAATCAAAGTTTTTTTACAACCACAATTAAGATACTTAAGTTATGTGAAAAAACAAACAGCAACCTCTGAAAAAACCTTAAACTAAAAATTAAATCATTAATAAGTTCCTAAAAAACAAGTTCTGCCATAGAAAATAAACCCGACTTTTCCCGAGTTTTTAAAGTCAAAATTTGGAAAATAAAAATCTCACAACAATCAACAATTTTGCATTACAAAGCTTTACCCAGACGGTAGGCCAAAACCACACAGAGTTTGGATCCATTTTATAGCAGTATCAATCAACTTTTCAGATAATCAACGTTTTTTTACAACCACAATTAAGATACTTAAGTTATGTGAAAAAACAAACAGCAACCTCTGAAAAAACCTTAAACTAAAAATTATATCATTAATAAGTTCTTGAAAAAACAAGTTCTGCCATAGAAAATAAAACCGACTTTTCCCGAGTTTTTAAAGTCAAAATTTCGAAAAAAAGAAATCTCACAACAATCAACAATT
>NW_023005424.1:0-590 GCF_900245975.1 Drosophila guanche | reverse complement strand
GGGGGGGGGGGGGGGGGGGGGGGGGTGGTTAAAAGTCGGCAGAGGCAGAGGGACGGCAGAGGCAGAGGCCGAGTGAAGCAGAGTGTGAATGAGAGAATGTGAAAAGAACAGCAAAAGCTGCAGGACAGTGTGGGTTTAGCCACTGCTAATTAATTTCTTCTTTCTGGCTATAATAATGATCTAATCGGATTCCAATTTGGTGATCTGATAGATATGGCCATTCCTTACAGAATGGCGTTTTTAGTTTTCTTCTGTCTTTAAAATTGTAGATTTGGGAGGTTTCGCCCTTTTGCGGGGGCGGAATGGGGCGGGGCACATTTTTTAAATACACTTGTAACAGTGTGAGCATACAGAAGTCTGGATGCAAAATTTGGTGGCTCTAGCTTTTATGGTCTCTGAGATTCAGGTGCTCAACAAGACGGACGGACAGACAGACGGACGGACAGACGGACAGACAGACAGGGCTCAATCGACTCGGCTATTCATGGTGATCAAGAATATATACACTTTATGGGGTCGGAAACGATTCCTTCTGTGTGTTACATACATTAACTTTGGATGGCGTTTTTAGTTTTCTTTTATCTTTAAAA
>NW_023005423.1:0-590 GCF_900245975.1 Drosophila guanche | reverse complement strand
AACAAGTTCCTAAAAAAAAGTTCTGCCATAGAAAATAAACCCGACTGTTCCCGAGTTTTTAAAGTCAATATTTCGACAATAAAAATCTCACAACAGCCAAAAATTTTGCATTTTAAAGCTTTACCCAGACGGTAGGCCAAAACCACACACAGTTTGGATCATTTTTTTATCAGTATCAATCAACTTTTAGATCATCAAAGTTTTTTGCAACCAGATCTAAGATACTTAAGTTATGTGAAAAAACAGACCGATACTTCTAAAAAAACCTTAAACTAAAAATTACATCTTTAATAAGTTCCTAAAAAAAAGTTCTGCCATAGAAAATAAACCCGACTGTTCCCGAGTTTTTAAAGTCAATATTTCGACAATAAAAATCTCACAACAACCAACATTTTTGCATTTCAAAGCTTTACCCAGACGGCAGGCGAAAACCACACACAGTTTGGATCAATTTTTTAGCAGTTTCAATAAACTTTTAGATAATCAAAGTTTTTTGCAACCAGATCTAAGATACTTAAGTTATGTGAAAAAACAGACCGCAACCTCTGAAAAAACCTTAAATTAAAAATGACATCTTTAATAAGTTCCTA
>NW_023005422.1:0-590 GCF_900245975.1 Drosophila guanche | reverse complement strand
AGTTGATGGATACTGCTATTAAATGGATCCAAACTTTTTGTGGTTTTGGCCTACCGTCTCGGAAAAGCTTTGAAATGCAAAAATGTTGATTTTTGTGAGATTTTTTTTCTCGAAATTTTTACTTTAAAAACTCGGGAAAAGTCGGTTTTATTTTCTATGTCAGAACTTGTTTTTTAAGAACTAGTAATTTTGTAGTTTTAAGGTTAAGGTTTTTTCAGAGGTTGTGGTTTGTTTTTCACATAACTTAAGTATCTTGTTGATTATCTGAAAAGTTTATTGATTCTGCTATAAAATGGATCCAAACTCTGTGTGGTTTTGGCCTACCGTCTCGGAAAAGGTTTGAAATGCAAAAATGTGAATTGTTGTGAGATTTTTTTTTCTCGAAATTTTTACTTTAAAAACTCGGGAAAAGTTGGTTTTATTTTTTATGGCAGAACTTGTTTTCTAAGAACTAGCAATTTTGTAATTTTTAGTTTAAGGTTTTTTCAGAGGTTTCGGTTTGTTTTTTCACATAACTTGAGTATCTTAACTGTGGTTGTAAAAAACTTTGATTAACTGAAAAGTTGATTGATACTGCTAAAAAATGGATC
>NW_023005421.1:0-590 GCF_900245975.1 Drosophila guanche | reverse complement strand
CTTGAATCAATACTAATTAAAATATCTCAAAATCGGATAAAGTACCTGAAGAGCCTCGACAGGCCATCGACACCATTCTAGCCGATGAGATGGGCCTCGGCAAGACCATTCAGACTGTGGCCTTTCTCTATTCGCTCTAGAAGGAGGGTCACTGCCGCTTGCCTGGGCAGCAACGATTGGGCTGTCCTGAACCTGCTGTCCTGCTGAACCATTTACAATGCCGATACTTCGAACTCGAGAGAGGAGTTCACAAGAACGGATGTGATGATGTTTTCGAGCTGGAGCTGCAGTCTGCTATCTGCTGTTCATCGTCTGATCAATGAGCTGTGCTGCGCCAGCGCTGTTTTCATCGGTCACACTACGGTGGGATGAACTTGAATCAATACTAATTAATATCTCAAAATCGGATAAAGTACCTGAAGAGCCTCGACAGGCCATCGACACCATTCTAGCCGATGAGATGGGCCTCGGAAAGACCATTCAGACTGTGGCCTTTCTCTATTCGCTCTAGAAGGAGGGTCACTGCCGCTTGCCTGGGCAGCATCTATTGGGCTGTCCTGAACCTGCTGTCCTGCTGAACCATCCACAAT
>NW_023005420.1:0-590 GCF_900245975.1 Drosophila guanche | reverse complement strand
TACCGTCTGGGTAAAGCTTTGTAATGCAAAATTGTTGATTGTTGTGAGATTTTTTTTTAATAAATTTTGACTTTAAAAACTCGGGAAAAGTCGGGTTTATTTTCTATGGCAGAATTTGTTTTTTAAAAACTTATTATGGAAGTAATTTTAAGTTTCAGGTTTTTTCTGAGGTTGCGGTTTGTTTTTCACATAACTTAAGTATCTTAATTTTGGTTGTACAAAACTTTGATTATCTGAAAAGTTGATTGATACTTCTATAACATGGATCCAAACTCTGTGTGGTTTTGTCCTACCGTCTGCGTAAAGCTTTGTTATGCAAAATTGTTAATTGTTGTGAGATTTTTTTGTTTCCAAATTTTGACTTTAAAAGCTCGGGAAAAGTCGCTTTTATTTTCTATGGCAGAACTTGTTTTTTAAGAACTAGCAATTTTGTAATTTTTAGTTTAAGGTTTTTTCAGAGGTTGCGGTTTGTTTTTCACATAACTTAAGAATCTTAATTTTGGTTGTAAAAAACTTTGATTATCTGAAAAGTTGATTGATACTTCTATAACATGGATCCAAACTCTGTGTGGTTTTGGCCTACCGTCTGG
>NW_023005419.1:0-590 GCF_900245975.1 Drosophila guanche | reverse complement strand
AAAATTACTTTCTTAATAAGTTCTTAAAAAACAAGTTCTGCCATAGAAAATAAACCCGAGTTTTTAAAGTCAAAATTTCGTCCAAATATCTCACAAAAATGAACATTTTTGCATTTTAAAGCTTTACCGAGACGGTAGGCCAAACCCACACAGAGTTTGGATCCATTTTATAGCAGAATCAATCAACTTTTCAGATAATCAAAGTTTTTTACAAGTTATGTGAAAAACCAACCGCAACATCTGAAAAAACCTTAAACTAAAAATTACAAAATTACAAGTTCTTAAAAAACAAGTTCTGCCATAGAAAATAAAACCGACTTTTCCCGAGTTTTTAAAGTCAAAATTTCGAAGAAAAAAAAATCTCACAACAATCAACATTTTTGCATTTCACAGCTTTTCCGAGACGGTAGGCCAAAACCACAAACAGTTTGGATCCATTTAATAGCAGTATCAATCAACTTTTCAGATAATCAAGGGTTTTTACAACCAAAATTAAGATACTTAAGTTATGTGAAAAAACGAACCGCAACCTCTGAAAAAACCTTAAACTAAAAATTACAAAATTGCTAGTTCTTAAAAAACAAGTTCTG
>NW_023005418.1:0-590 GCF_900245975.1 Drosophila guanche | reverse complement strand
GTGAGATTTTTATTGTAGAAAGATTAACTTTAAAAACTCGGGAACATTAGGGTTTATTTTCTATGGCAGAACTTTTCTTTTCAGAATTTTCAAAGTTTGTACTTTTTTTGTTTAAGGTTTTTTCAGAGGTTGCGGTTTTTTTTCTCACATAACTTAAGTATCTTACATCTGGTTGCAAAAAACTTTAATTATCTGAAAAGTTGATTGATACTGCTAAAAAATTGATCCAAACTGTGTGTGGATTTCGCCTACCGTCTGGGTAAAGCTTTGAAATGCAAAAATGTTAATTTTTATGAGGTATTTTTCACGACATTTTGACTTTAAAATTTTTGGAACAGTCGGGTTTATTTTCTATGGCAGAATTTTTCTTTTAAGAATTTTCAAAGTTTGTTTTTTTTTTTGTGTTTAAGGTTTTTTCAGAGGTTGCGGTTTGTTTTTTCACATAACTTAAGTATCTTAGATCTGGTTGCAAAAAACTTTGATTATCTGAAATGTTTATTGATACTGCTATAAATTGCATCCAAACTCTGTGTGGTTTTGGCCTACCGTCTAGGTAAAGCTCTGAAATGCAAAAATGTTGATTGTTGTGA
>NW_023005417.1:0-590 GCF_900245975.1 Drosophila guanche | reverse complement strand
TGTGGTTTTGGCCTACCGTCTGGGTAAAGCTTTGAAATGTAAAACTGTTAATTTTTGTGAGGTATTTTTTACGAATTTTTGACTTTAAAAACTCGGGAAAAGTCGGGTTTATTTTCTATGGCAGAACTTGTTTTTTTTAAACTTATTAAGGCTGTAATTTTTAGTTTAAGGTTTTTTCAGAGGTTGCGGTTTGTTTTTTTACATAACTTAAGTATCTAGGATCTGGTTGCAAAAAACTTTGATTATCTGAAAAGTTGATTGATTCTGCTATAAAATGGATCCAAACTCTGTGTGGTTTTGGCCTACCGTCTGGGTAAAGCTTTGAAATGCAAAAATGTTGATTTTTGTGAGGTATTTTTAAGAATTTTTTACTTTAAAAACTCGGGAAAAGTCGGGTTTATTTTCTATGGCAGAACTTGTTTTTTAGGAACTTATTAAGGATGTAATTTTTAGTTTAAGGTTTTTTCAGAGGTTGCGGTTTGTTTTTTCACATAACTTAAGTATCTTAGATCTGGTTGTAAAAAACTTTGATTATCTGAAAAGTTGATTGATACTGCTTTAAAATTGATCCAAACTCTGTGTGGTTTTGG
>NW_023005416.1:0-590 GCF_900245975.1 Drosophila guanche | reverse complement strand
AACCGCAACCTCTGAAAAAACCTTAAACTGAAAATTACTTCCTTAATAAGTTCTTAAAAGAGCAAGTTCTGCCATAGAAAATAAAACCGACTTTTCCCGAGTTTTTAAAGACAAAAATTCGTAAATTTTACCTCACAAAAATCAACATTTTTGCATTTCAAAGCTTTACCCAGACGGTAGGCCAAAACCACACAGAGTTTGAATCCATTTTATAGTAGAATCAATCAACTTTTCAGATAATCAAAGTTTTTTGCAATCAGATCTAAGATACTTAAGTTATGTGAAAAAACAAAACCGCAACCTCTGAAAAAACCTTAAACTAAAAATTGCTTCCTTAATAAGTTCTTAAAAGAGCAAGTTCTGTCATAGAAAATAAAACCGACTTTTCCCGAGTTTTTAAAGTAAACATTTCGAAAACAAAAAATCTCACAACAATCAACATTTTTGCATTTCAAAGCTTTACCCAGACGGTAGGCCAAAACCACACAGAGTTGGATCCATTTTATAGCAGTATCAATCAACTTTTCAGATAATCAAAGTTTTTTACAACCAAAATTAAGAAACTTAAGTTATATGAAAAAACAAACCGC
>NW_023005415.1:0-590 GCF_900245975.1 Drosophila guanche | reverse complement strand
TTGAAATGCAAAAATGTGGATTGTTGTGAGATTTTTTTTTTTCGAAATTTTGACTTTAAAAACTCGGGAAAATTCGTTTTTATTTTCTATGGCAGAACTTGTTTTTTAAGAACTAGTAATTTTGTTATTTTTAGGTTAAGGTTTTTTCAGAGGTTGTGGTTTGTTTTTTCACATAACTTAAGTATCTTAATTTTGGTTGTAAAAACCCTTGATTATCTGAAAAGTTGATTGATACTGCTATGAAATGGATCCAAACTGTTTGTGGTTTTGGCCTACGGTCTCGGAAAAGCTTTGAAATGCAAAAATGTTGATTGTTGTGAGATTTTTTTTTTTCGAAATTTCGACTTTAAAAACTCGGGAAAAGTTGGTTTTATTTTCTATGGCAGAACTTGTTTTTTAAGAACTAGCAATTTTGTAATTTTTAGTTTAAGGTTTTTTCAGAGGTTGCGGTTTGTTTTTTCACATAACTTAAGTATCTTAATTTTGGTTGTTAAAAATTTTGATTATCTGAAAAGTTGATTGATACTGCTATAAAGTGGATCCAAACTCTGTGTGGTTTTGGCCTACCGTCTCGGAAAAGCTTTGAAATG
>NW_023005414.1:0-590 GCF_900245975.1 Drosophila guanche | reverse complement strand
TTTCTTCTATCATTACAATTGTAGATTTGGGAGGTTTTCGCCCTTTTGCGGGGTCGGAATGGGGCGGGGCACATTTTTTAAATACACTTGTAACAGTGTGAGCATACAGAAGTCTGGATGCAAAATTTGGTGGCTCTAGCTTTTATAGTCTCTGAGATTCAGGTGCTCAACAAGACGGACGGACAGACGGACGGACAGAAGGACAGACAGACAGGGCTCAATCGACTCGGCTATTGATGGTGATCTAGAATATATACATTTTATGGGGTCGGAAACGATTCCTTTTGTGTGTTACATACATTAACTTTGTGCACAAATACAATATACCCTATTTACTCTTCGAGTACCGGGTATAAAACAAATATAAGCTGCGTGCGGGAGGGTGGGGGGCGGCTGTTTAAAAGTCGGCAGAGGCAGAGGGACGGCAGAGGCAGAGGCCGAGTGAAGCAGAGTGTGAAGGAGAGAATGTGTAAAGAACAACAAAAGCTGCAGGACAGTGTGGGTTTAGCCACTACTAATTAATTTCTTCTTTCTGGCTATAATAATGATCCAATCGGATCCCAATTTGGTGATCTGATAGATATGGCCAT
>NW_023005413.1:0-590 GCF_900245975.1 Drosophila guanche | reverse complement strand
ATTAAGATACTTAAGTTATGTGAAAAAACAAACAGCAACCTCTAAAAAAACCTTAAACTAAAAATTACATCATTAATAAGTTCCTTAAAAAACAAGTTCTGCCATAGAAAATAAACCCGACTTTTCCCGAGTTTTTAAAGTAAGAATATCGAACAAAAAATCTCACATCAATCAACATTTTTGCATTTCAAATCCTTACTCAGGCGGTAGGCCAACTCCACAAACAGTTTGGATCCATTTTATAGCAGTATCAATCAACTTTTCAGATAATCAAAGTTTTTTACAACCAAAATTAAGATACTTAAGTTATGTGAAAAAACAAACAGCAACCTCTGAAAAAACCTTAAACTAAAAATGACATCCTTAATAAGTTCCTAAAAAACAAGTTCTGCATAGAAAATAAACCCGAGTTCTCCCGAGTTTTTAAAGTCAAAATTTCGAAAAAAAAAATCTCACAACAATCAACAATTTTGCATTACAAAGATTTACCCAGACGGTAGGCCAAAACCACACAGAGTTTGGATCCATTTTATAGCAGTATCAACCAACTTTTCAGATAATCAAAGTTTTTTACAACCACAATTAAGATA
>NW_023005412.1:0-590 GCF_900245975.1 Drosophila guanche | reverse complement strand
ACTTTGATTATCTGAAAAGTTGATTGATGCTGCTATAAAATGGATCCAAACTGTTTGTGGTTTTGGCCTACCATATCGGAAAAGCTTTGAAATGCAAAAATGTTGATTGTTGTGAGATTTTTTGTTTTCGAAATTCTTACTTTAAAAACTCGGGTTTATTTTCTATGGCAGAACTTGTTTTTTAAGAACTTATTAAGGATGTAATTTGTGGTTTAATGTTTTTTCAGAGGTTGCACTTTGTTTTTTCACATAACTTAAGTATCTTAATTTTGGTTGTAAAAAACTTTGATTATCTGAAAAGTTGATTGCTACTGCTATAAAATGGATCCAAACTCCGCGTGGTTTTGGCCTACCGTCTGGGTTAAGCTTTAAAATGCATAAATTTTGATTTTTGTGAGATTTATTTTATTACAAATTTTGACTTTAAAAACTCGGGAAAAGTCGGGTTTATTTTCTATGGCAGAACTTGTTTTTTTAGAAACTTATTAAGGATGTAATTTTAAGTTTAAGGTTTTTTCAGAGGTTGCGCTTTGTTTTTTCACATAACTTAAGTATCTATATTTTGGTTGTAAAAAACCTTGATTATCTGA
>NW_023005411.1:0-590 GCF_900245975.1 Drosophila guanche | reverse complement strand
GTTTAAGGTTTTTTCAGAGGTTGCTGTTTGTTTTTTCACATAACTTAAGTATCTTAGATCTGGTTGCAAAAAACTTTTATTATCTGAAAAATTGATTGATACTGCTATAAAATGGATCCAAACTCTGTGTGGTTTTGGCCTACCGTCTAGGTTAAGCTTTAAAATGCAAAAATGTTGATTGTTTTGAGATTTTTTTTTTTACAAATTTTGACTTTAAAAACTCGGGAAAAGTCGGGTTTATTTTCTATGGCAGAACTTAATTTTTAGGAACTTATTAAGGAAGTAAGTTTTAGTTTAAGGTTTTTTCAGAGGTTGCGGCTTGTTTTTTTACATAACTTAAGTATCTTAGATCTGGTTGCAAAAAACTTTGATTATCTGAAGAGTTGATTGATACTGCTATAAAATGGATCCAAACTGTTTGTGGTTTTGGCCTACCATCTCGGAAAAGCTTTGAAATGCAAAAATGTTGATTGTTGTGAGATTTTTTGTTTTCGAAATTTTTACTTTAAAAACTCGGGTTTATTTTCTATGGCAGAACTTGTTTTTTAAGAACTAGGTAGGTAGGTAATTTTAAGTTTAAGGTTTTTTCA
>NW_023005410.1:0-590 GCF_900245975.1 Drosophila guanche | reverse complement strand
GTTTAAGGTTTTTTCAGAGGTTGTGGTTTGTTTTTTTACATAACTTAAGTATCTTAATTTTGGTTGTAAAAAACTTTGATTATCTGAAAAGTTGATTGATACTGCTATAAAATGGATCCAAACTGTGTGGTATTGGCCTACCGTCTGGGTAAAGCTTTGAAATGCAAAAATGTTGATTGATGTGAGATTTTTTTTTTTGATATTTTTACTATAAAAACTCGGGAAAAGTCGGGTTTATTTTCAATGGCAGAACTTGTTTTTTAGGAACTTATTAAGGATGTAATTTTTAGTTTAAGGTTTTTTCAGAGGTTGCGGTTTGTTTTTCACATAACTTAAGTATCTTAATTTTGGTTGTAAAAAACTTTGATTATCTGAAAAGTTGATTGATACTGCTATAAAATGGATCCAAACTGTGTGGTATTGGCCTACCGTCCGGGTAAAGCTTTGAAATGCAAAAATGTTGATTGATGTGAGATTTTTTTTTCGATATTTTTACTTTAAAAACTCGGGAAAAGTCGGGTTTATTTTCTATGGCAGAACTTGTTTTTTAGGAACTTATTAAGGATGTAATTTTTAGTTTAAGGTTTTTT
>NW_023005409.1:0-590 GCF_900245975.1 Drosophila guanche | reverse complement strand
AAAGTCAAAATTTCGAAAAAAGGATCTCACAACAATCAACATTTTTGCATTTTAAAGCTTTACCCAGACGGTAGGCCAAAAACCACACAGAGTTTGGATCCATTTTATAGCAGTATCAATCAACTTTTCAGATAATCAAAGTTTTTTGCAACCAGATCTAAGATACTTAAGTTATGTGAAAAAACAAACCGAAACCTCTGAAAAAACCTTAAACTAAAAATTACATCCCAGATAAGTTCCTAAAAAACAAGCTCTGCCATAGAAAATAAACCCGACTTTTCCCGAGTTCTTAAAGTCAAAATTTGGGAAAAAAAATCTCACAACAATCAACATTTTTGCATTTTAAAGCTTTACCCAGACGGTAGGCCAAAACCACACACAGTTTGGATCCATTTTATAGCAGTATCAATCAACTTATGAGGTAATAAAAGTTTTTTACAACAAAAATTAAGATACTTAAGTTATGTGAAAAAACAAACCGCAACCTCTGAAAAACCTTAAACTTAAAATTACTTCCTTAATAAGTTCTTAAAAAACAAGTTCTGCCATAGAAAATAAAACCGACTTTTCCCAAGTTTTTAAAGTCAACA
>NW_023005408.1:0-590 GCF_900245975.1 Drosophila guanche | reverse complement strand
CGGGAAAAGTCGGGTTTATTTTCTATGGAAGAACTTTTCTTTTAAAAATTTTCAAAGTTTGTTACTTTTTTGTTTAAGGTTTTTTAGAAGTAGCGGTTTGTTTTTTCACATAACTTAACCATCTTAGACTTGGATGTAAAGAACTTTGATTACTTTGAATTTTCATAGGTTGCGGTTTGTTTTTTCACATAACTTAAGTATCTTAATTTTGGTTGTAAAAAACCTTGATTATCTAAAAAGTTTATTGATACTGCTATTAAATGGATCCAAACTGTTTGTGGTTTTGGCCTACCGTCTCGGAAAAGCTTTGAAATGCAAAAATGTTGATTGTTGTGAGATTTTTTTTTCTTCGAAATTTTTACTTTAAAAATTCGGGAAAAGTCGGGTTTATTTTCTATGGAAGAACTTTTCTTTTAAGAACTTATTAAGGAAGTAATTTTTAGTTTAAGGTTTTTTTTAGAGCTTGCGGTTTGTTTTTTTTTTCATAACATAAGTATCTTAGATCTGGTTGCAAAAAAATTTTGATTATCTGAAAAGTTGATTGATTCTGCTATAAAATGGATCCAAACTCTGTGTGGTTTTGGCCTACC
>NW_023005407.1:0-590 GCF_900245975.1 Drosophila guanche | reverse complement strand
ACTCATAGTTTGGATCCATTTTATAGCAGTATCAATCAAATTTTCAGATAATCAAAGTTTTTTACAACCACAGTTAAGATACTTAAGTTATGTGAAAAAACAAACCGAAACCTCTGAAAAAACTTCTTAAAAACAAGTTCTGCTATAGAAAATAAAACCAACTTTTCCCGAGTTTTTAAAGTCAAAATTTCGAAAAAAAAAATCTCACAACAATCAACATTTTTGCATTTCAAAGCTTAACCGAGACGGTAGGTCAAAACCACAAACAGTTTGGATCCATTTTATAGCAGTATCAATCAACTTTTCAGATAATCAAAATTTTTTACAACCAAAATTCAGGTTCTTAACTTATGTGAAAAAACAAACTCTGAAAAAACCTTAAACTAAAAATTACATCCTTAATAAGTTCCTAAAAAACAAGTTCTGTCATAGAAAATAAACCCGACTTTTCCCGAGTTTTTAAAGGCAAAATTTCAAGAAAAAAAAAATCTCACAAAAATCAACATTTTTGCATTTCAAAGCTTTTCCGAGACGGTAGGCTAAAACCACAAAAAGTTTGGATCCATTTAATAGCAGTATCAATCAACTTT
>NW_023005406.1:0-590 GCF_900245975.1 Drosophila guanche | reverse complement strand
CACATAACTTAAGTATCTTAGATCTGGTTACAAAAAACTTTGATTATCTGAAAAGTTTATTGAAAATGCTATAAAATGGATCCAAACTCTGTGTGGTTTTGGCCTACCGTCTAGGTTGAGCTTTGAAATGCAAAAATGTTGATTGTTGTGAGATTTTTATTGTCGAAATATTGACTTTAAAAAGTCGGGAACAGTCGGGTTTATGGCAGAATTTTTTTTTTAGGAATTTATTAAAAGTGTAATTTTTAGTTTAAGGTTTTTTCAGAGGTTGCGGTCTGTTTTTTCACATAACTTAAGTATCTTAGATCTGGTTGCAAAAAACTTTGATTATCTAAAAGTTGATTGATACTGATAAAAAATTGATCCAAACTGTGTGTGGTTTTGGGCTACGGCCTGGGTAAAGCTTTGAAATGCAAAAATGTTGGTTGTTGTGAGATTTTTATTGTCGAAATATTGAATTTAAAAACTCGGGAACAGTCGGGTTTATTTTCTATGGCAGAACTTTTTTTAGGAACTTATTAAAGATGTAATTTTTAGTTTAAGGTTTTTCAGAGGTTGCGGTCTGTTTTTTCACATAACTTAAGTATCTT
>NW_023005405.1:0-590 GCF_900245975.1 Drosophila guanche | reverse complement strand
TATGTAAAAAAACAAACCGCAACCTCTGAAAAAACCTTAAACTTAAAATTACTTTCTTAATAAGTTCTTAAAAAACAAGTTCTGCCATAGAAAAAAAACCCGAGTTTTTAAAGTCAAAATTTCGTACAAAATACCTCACAAAAATGAACATTTTTGCATTTTAAAGCTTTATCCAGACGGTAGGCCAAAACCGCACAGTTTGGATCCACTTTACAGCAGTATCAATCAACTTTTCAGATAATCAAAGTTTTTTACAACCAAAATTCAGATTCTTAACTTATGTGAAAAAACAAACCGCAACCTCTGAAAAAACCTTAAACTAAAAATTACATCCTTAATAAGTTCCTAAAAAACAAGTTCTGCCATAGAAAATAAAACCAACTTTTCCCGGGTTTTTAAAGTCAAAATTTCGAAAAAAAAATCTCACAACACTCCACATTTTTGCATTTCAAAGCTTTTCCGAGACGGTAGGCCAAAACCACACAGAGTTTGGATCCACTTTATAGCAGTATCAATCAACTTTTCAGATAATCAAAATTATTTACAACCAAAATTCAGATTCTTAAGTTATGTGAAAAAACAAACCGCAA
>NW_023005404.1:0-590 GCF_900245975.1 Drosophila guanche | reverse complement strand
AAAGCTTTACCCAGACGGTAGGACAAAACCACACAGAGTTTGGATCCATGTTATAGAAGTATCAATCAACTTTTCAAATAATCAAAGTTTTGTACAACCAAAATTAAGATACTTAAGTTATGTGAAAAACAAACCGCAACCTCAGAAAAAACCTGAAACTTAAAATTACTTCCATAATAAGTTTTTAAAAAACAAATTCCGCCATAGAAAATAAACCCGACTTTTCCCGAGTTTTTAAAGTCAAAATTTATTAAAATAAAATCTCACAACAATCAACAATTTTGCATTACAAAGCTTTACCCAGACGGTAGGCCAAAACCACACAGAGTTATGAAAAGTTATGTGAAAAACAAACCGCAACCTCTGAAAAAACCTTAAACTAAAAATTACATCATTAATAAGTTCCTCAAAAAACAAGTTCTGCCATAGAAAATAAACCCGACTTTTCCCGAGTTCTTAAAGTCAAAATTTGGAAAAAAAATCTCACAACAATCAACAATTTTGCATTTCAAAGCTTTACCCAGACGGTAGGCCAAAACCACACAGAGCTTGGATCCATGTTATAGAAGTATCAATCAACTTTTCAGATA
>NW_023005403.1:0-590 GCF_900245975.1 Drosophila guanche | reverse complement strand
AACATTTTTGCATTTCAAAGCTTTACCCAGACGGTAGGCCAAAACCACACAGAGTTTGGATCCATTCCATAGCAGTATCAATCAACTTTTCAGATAATCAAAGTTTTTTACAACCAAAATTAAGATACTTAAGATATGTGAAAAAACAAACCGCAACCTCTGAAAAAACCTTAAACTAAAAGTTACTTCCTTAATAAGTTCTTAAAAAACAAGTTCTGCCATAGAAAATAAACCCGACTTTTCCCGAGTTTTTAAAGTCAAAATTTCGAAAACAAAAAATCTCACAACAATCAACATTTTTGCATTTCAAAGCTTTACCCAGACGGTAGGCCAAAACAACACAGAGTTTGGATCTATTTTATAGCAGTATCAATCAACTTTTCAGATAATTAAAGTTTTTTACAACCAAAATTAAGATACTTAAGTTATTTGAGAAAACAAACCGCAACCTCTGAAAAAACCTTAAACTGAAAATTACTTCCTTAATAAGTTCTTAAAAAACAAGTTCTGCCATAGAAAATAAACCCGACTTTTCCCGAGTTTTTAAAGTAAAAATTTCGAAAACAAAAAATCTCACAACAATCCACATT
>NW_023005402.1:0-590 GCF_900245975.1 Drosophila guanche | reverse complement strand
CCCCCCCTCACGCAGCTTATATTTGTTTTTTACCCGGTACTCGAAGAGTAAATAGGGTATATTGTATTTGTGCACAAAGTTAATGTATGTAACACACAGAAGGAATCGTTTCCGACCCCATAAAGTGTATATATTCTTGATCACCATCAATAGCCGAGTCGATTGAGCCCTGTCTGTCCGTCCGTCTGTCCTTCCGTCTGTCCACCGTCGTGTTGAGCACCTGAATCTCAGAGACTATAAAAGCTAGAGCCACCAAATTTTGCATACAGACTTCTGTATGCTCACACTGTTACAAGTGTATTTAAAAGATGTGCCCCGCCCCCTTCCGCCCCCGCAAAAGGGCGAAAACCTCCCAAATCTACAATTTTAAAGATAAAAGAAAACTAAAAATGCCATTCTGTAGGGAATGGTCATATCTATCAGATCAATAAATTGGGATCCGATTGGATCATTATTATAGCCAGAAAGAATAAATTAATTAGCAGTGGCTAAACCCACACTGTCCTGCAGCTTTTGTTGTTCTTTTCACATTCTCTCATTCACACTCTGCTTCACTCGGCCTCTGCCTCTGCCGACTTTAAACCACCCCC
>NW_023005401.1:0-590 GCF_900245975.1 Drosophila guanche | reverse complement strand
CGCAAGAGAAATGATTGACTCGTAGAACTCGTCAAAACTTTCTCCCTCTTTTTGTTTGCGTCTATCGATGCTCGCTCTTATCTGTAGGTCGGTTCGTTCGTCCTTAAATTGACTTTTAAGAGCTTGGCAAAGGCCCTCCCATTGTACCATAGGTACACTTTTGTGGTACCGCCAAAACCATTCGCTTGCGGTTCCTTCAAAAAGGTTGCTGGCATACCGCGCAAGCAATTCGAAATTGCCCTGCAGCGTTTGGGATGTCAATGCCTCGACCCGATAGATAAAGTCGTCGACGCCTAAAACAGATTTACCAGAAAATCGAAGTTTCCAATTAAAAATAATTTGGCTAATTCGATCTGGGCGCAAGTCCGAACCATTAGGAGTATTTCTATTTTCCGGCGGTAGACCAAGACCATTCGATGGAAACAAGGTAGCAGAATTTTGATGGCTGGGAACTCCAGGATCAGTTTGCTGTCTAAAAGTTGGTGGTGGAGTTGGATTGGAGCATTGAACATACCCAGTAGGAGATAATCTCTCGAACCCTGTCTGTAAGGCTTGGATTATCAAATCGGTCTGTCGAGCTGTGGCTTGTG
>NW_023005400.1:0-590 GCF_900245975.1 Drosophila guanche | reverse complement strand
TTTAAAGTAAAAATATCGAAAAAAAAAAAAAAATCTCACATCAATCAACATTTTTGCATTTCAAAGCTTTACCCAGACGGTAGGCCAAAACCACACAGTTTGGATCCATTTTAAAGGAGTATCAATCAACTTTTCAGATAATCAAAGTTTTTTACAACCAAAATTAAGATACTTAAGTTATGTGAAAAAACAAACCACAACATCTGTAAAAACCTTAAACTAAAAATTACATCCTTAATAAGTTCCTAAAAAACAAGTTCTGCATAGAAAAAAAAACCCGAGTTTTTAAAGTCAAAATTTCGTACAAAATACCTCACAAAAATGAACATTTCAATGAACAATGAACAACATCCAGACGGTAGGCCAAAACCACACAGAGTTTGGATCCACCTTATAGCAGTATCAATCAACTTTTCAGATAATCAAAATTTTTTACAACCAAAATTCAGATTCTTAACTTATGTGAAAAAACAAACCGCAACCTCTGAAAAAACCTTAAACTAAAAATTACAAAATTGCTAGTTCTTAAAAAACAAGTTCTGCCATAGAAAATAAAACCAACTTTTCCCGAGTTTTTAAAGTCAAAATTT
>NW_023005399.1:0-590 GCF_900245975.1 Drosophila guanche | reverse complement strand
CCCTCACGCAGCTTATATTTGTTTTATACCCAGTACTCGAAGAGTAAATAGGGTATATTGTATTTGTGCACAAAGTTAATGTATGTAACACACAGAAGGAATCGTTTCCTACCCCATAAAGTGTATATATTCTTGATCACCATCAATAGCCGAGTCGATTGAGCCCTGTCTGTCCGTCCGTCTGTCCTTCCGTCTATCCATCCGTCTTGTTGAGCACCTGAATCTCAGAAACTATAAAAGCTAGAGCTACCAAATTTTGCATCCAGACTTATGTATGCTCACACTGTTACAAGTGTATTTAAAAGATGTGCCCCGCCCCCTTCCGCCCCCGCAAAAGGGCGAAAACCTCCCAAATCTACAATTGTAAAGATAAAAGAAAACTAAAAACGCCATTCTGTAGGGAATGGCCATATCTATCAGATTACCAGATTGGGATCCGATTGGATCATTATTATAGCCAGAAAGAAGAAATTAATTAGCAGTGGCTAAACCCACACTGTCCTGCAGCTTTTGTTGTTCTTTTCACATTCTCTCATTCACACTCTGCTTCACTCGGCCTCTGCCTCTGTCGTCCCTCTGCCTCTGCCGAC
>NW_023005398.1:0-591 GCF_900245975.1 Drosophila guanche | reverse complement strand
GAAAATTGTAGATTTGGGAGGATTTCGCCCTTTTGCGGGGGCGGAATGGGGCGGGGCACATTTTTTAAATACACTTGTAACAGTGTGAGTATACAGAAGTCTGGATGCAAAATTTGGTGGCTCTAGCTTTTATAGTCTCTGAGATTCAGGTGCTCAACAAGACGGACGGACAGACGGACGGACAGCCGGACAGACAGACAGGGCTCAATCGACTCGGCTATTCATGGTGATCAAGAATATATACACTTTATGGGGTCGGAAACGATTCCTTCTGTGTGTTACATACATTAACTTTGTGCACAAATACAATATACCCTATTTACTCTTCGAGTACCGGGTATAAAACAAATATAAGCTGCGTGAGGGGGGGGGGGTGTTTAAAAGTCGGCAGAGGCAGAGGGACAGCAGAGGCAGAAGCCGAGTGAAGCAGAGTGTGAATGAGAGAATGTGAAAAGAGCAACAAAAGCTGCAGGACAGTGTGGGTTTAGCCACTGCTAATTAATTTCTTCTTTCTGGCTATAATAATGATCCAATCGGATCCCAATTTGGTGATAAAGATAGATAGCTAGATATGGCCATTCCCTACAGAAT
>NW_023005397.1:0-591 GCF_900245975.1 Drosophila guanche | reverse complement strand
GTTGTAAAAAACTTTGATTATCTGAAAAGTTGATTGATTCTGCTATAAAATGGATCCAAACTCTGTGTGGTTTTGGCCTACCGTCTGGGTAAAGCTTTAAAATGCAAAAATGTTCATTTTTGTGAGGTATTTTGTACGAAATTTTGACTTTAAAAACTCGGGTTTTTTTTTCTTTGGCAGAACTTGTTTTTTAGGAACTTATTAAGGAAGTAATTTTTAGTTTAAGGTTTTTTCAGATGTTGCGGTTGGTTTTTCACATAACTTAAGTATCTTAATTTTGGTTGTAAAAAACCTTGATTATCTAAAAAGTTGATTGATACTGCTATTAAATGGATCCAAACTGTTTGTGGTTTTGGAAGCTTTGAAATGCAAAAATGTTGATTGTTGTGAGATTTTTTTTTTCTTCGAAATTTTTACTTTAAAAATTCGGGAAAAGTCGGGTTTATTTTCCATGGAAGAACTTTTCTTTTAAGAACTTATTAAGGAAGTAATTTTTAGTTTCAGGTTTTTTTTAGAGCTTGCGGTTTGTTTTTTTTTTCATAACATAAGTATCTTAGATCTGGTTGCAACAAAACTTTGATTATCTGAAAA
>NW_023005396.1:0-591 GCF_900245975.1 Drosophila guanche | reverse complement strand
TCAGGTGCTCAACAAGACGGACGGACAGACGGACAGACAGACAGGGCTCAATCGACTCGGCTATTGATGGTGATCAAGAATATATACACTTTATGGGTACTCGAAGAGTAAATAGGGTATATTGTATTTGTGCACAAAGTTAATGTATGTAACACACAGAAGGAATCGTTTCCGACTCCATAAAGTGTATATATTCTTGATCACCATCAATAGCCGAGTCGATTGAGCCCTGTGCACAAATACAATATACCCTATTTACTCTGCGAGTACCGGGCATAAAACAAATATAAGCTGCGTAAGGGGTGGGAAGGGGGGGGTGGGGCGGGTATTCCCTACAGAATGGCGTAGAGGCAGAGGGACGGCAGAGGAAGAGGCCGAGTGAAGCAGAGTGTGAATGAGAGAATGTGAAAAGAACAACAAAAGCTGCAGGACAGTGTGGGTTTAGCCACTGCTAATTAATTTCTTCTTTCTGGCTATAATAATGATCCAATCGGATCTTAATTTGTTGATCTCATAGATATGGCCATTCCCTACAGAATGGCGTTATTAGTTTTCTTCTATCTTTAAAATTTTAGATTTGGGAGGTTTTCG
>NW_023005395.1:0-591 GCF_900245975.1 Drosophila guanche | reverse complement strand
AATGGATCCAAACTCTGTGTGGGTTTGGCCTACCGTCTCGGTAAAGCTTTAAAATGCAAAAATGTTCATTTTTGTGAGGTATTTGGACGAAATTGTGACTTTAAAAACTCGGGTTTATTTTCTATGGCAGAACTTGTTTTTTAAGAACTAGCAATTTTGTAATTTTTAGTTTAAGGTTTTTTCAGAGGTTGCGGTTCGTCTTTTCACATAACTTAAGTATCTTAATTTTGGTTGTAAAAACCCTTGATTATCTGAAAAATTGATTGATACTGCTTTTAAATGGATCCAAACTGTTTGTGGTTTTGGCCTACGGTCCCGGAAAAGCTTTGAAATGCAAAAATGTTGATTGTTGTGAGATTTTTTTTTTTCGAAATTTTGACTTTAAAAACTCAGGAAAAGTCGGTTTTATTTTCTATGGCAGAACTTGTTTTTTAAGAACTAGTAATTTTGTAATTTTTAGTTTAAGGTTTTTTCAGAGGTTGTGGTTTGTTTTTTCACATAACTTTAGTATCTTAATTTTGGTTGTAAAAACCCTTGATTATCTGAAAAGTTGATGGATACTGCTATTTAATGGATCCAAACTTTTTGTGG
>NW_023005394.1:0-591 GCF_900245975.1 Drosophila guanche | reverse complement strand
ATGGTATGTTTAATGTAATGTTTAATGAAGGCTCCTTACTTCATGAACTTCAATTAGTTAAGCTCGTATTTTCACCGGGCCCTGACGGAGTTCCCGGCTGTGTACTCAGGTACTGTGCCGAGTCTCTGTGCGGACCTTAAAACCCTTGCTTAAACTATTCACTCTATCCATCCATTCTTCTAGCTTTCCCCCCATCTGGGAGTAATCTTTTATAATTCCTCTCCATAAGAAAGGTAGCAAGTCTGACGCTAAAAACTATAGAGATATATACACTGACTTCAGTAAGGCATTCGATTCTGTAAACCATTCTCTTATTGCACAAAAGCTCGACCTTCTAGGGTTTCCGCCCAATCTTTTGAGATGGGTTTCTACCTACCTGTGTTCTAGGTCTCAAAGGGTTCTTTTCAAAAACTCCTTATCTTTACCTGTTATGGTTACTTCTGGAGTACCACAGGGTAGCCATTTAGGCCCCTTACTTTTCACGGGGCCTCAACTGGGATGCAACTGTGAGACTGCCATCCTACCGTAGTAGACTTCTTTTAATAAATCTTCCATCCTTAGTTAGTCGTAGAAAAATGCTTGGTGTAATTT
>NW_023005393.1:0-591 GCF_900245975.1 Drosophila guanche | reverse complement strand
AGTTGTGCATAAAAATTACACCAAGCATTTTTCTACGACTAACTAAGGATGGAAGATTTATTAAAAGAAGTCTACTACGGTAGGATGGCAGTCTCACAGTTGCATCCCAGTTGAGGCCCCGTAGGGCAAATAATAAAAAGTGTTTCTGTACTGATTCAATACGGTCCTGATGTATGTTGTACTGAGGGCACCATACACACCGTATTCTAAAATCGGACGAACAAGCGAGATATAGAGAGTCTTCGTTATATAGGGGTCCTCAAATTCCTTTGACCACCTCTTTATAAACCCAAGCACACCCATGGCTTTATTTACCATGGTAGAAATGTGTTCAGAAAACTTTAACTTTGGGTCTAGTTTAACACCTAGATCATCAACCAATGTAATTCTCACAAGAGAACTACCGCAGAGGGTGTAAGGAGCCAGGAAGGGGCTGGAGCGACAAAAAGTCATAACATTGCACTTCGAGGCATTAAGTTGTAACATATTTGCACAGCACCATGACTGAAAGCTATTGAGATCAGATTGCAAACGAGAGTGAAATGAAATGTCCTTATACTGGACACAGAGTTTAACATCATCCGCATACAT
>NW_023005392.1:0-591 GCF_900245975.1 Drosophila guanche | reverse complement strand
TTTTTCAGAGGTTGCGGTTTGTTTTTTCACATAACCTAAGTATGTTAATTTTGGTTGTAAAAAACTTTGATTATCTGAAAAGTTGATTGATACTGCTATAAAATGGATCCAAACTCTGTGTGGTTTTGGCCTACCGTCTGGGTAAAGCTTTGAAATGCAAAAATGTGGATTGTTGTGAGATTTTTTTTCGAAATTTTTACTTTAAAAACTCGGGAGAAGTCGTTTTTATTTTCTATGCCAGAACTTGATTTTTAAGAACTATCATTTTTGTAATTTTTAGTTTAAGGTTTTTTCAGAGGTTGCGGTTTGTTTTCTCACATAACTTAAGTATCTTAATTTTCGTTGTAAAAAACTTTGATTATCTGAAAAGTTGATTGATACTGCTATAAAATGGTAAAGCTTTGAAATGCAAAAATTTTGATTGTTGTGAGATTTTTTGTTTTCGAAATTTTGACTTTAAAAACTCGGGAAAAGTCGGGTTTATTTTCTATGGCAGAACTAGTTTTTTAAGAACTAACAATTTTGTAATTTTTTGTTTTATGTTTTTTTCAGAGGTTGCGGTTTGTTTTTTTCACATAACTTAAGTATCTA
>NW_023005391.1:0-591 GCF_900245975.1 Drosophila guanche | reverse complement strand
ATACTTAAGTTATGTAAAAAAACAAACCGCAACCTCTGAAAAAACCTTAAACTTAAAATTACTTTCTTAATAAGTTCTTAAAAAACAAGTTCTGCCATAGAAAAAAAAAACCCGAGTTTTTAAAGTCAAAATTTCGTACAAAATAACTCACAAAAATGAACATTTTTGCATTTTAAAGCTTTATCTAGACGGTAGGCCAAAACCACACAGAGTTTGGATCCACTTTATAGCAGTATCAATCAACTTTTCAGATAATCAAAATTTTTTACAACCAAAATTCAGATTATTAACTTATGTGAAAAAACAAACCGCAACCTCTGAAAAAACCTTAAACTAAAAATTACATCCTTAATAAGTTCCTAAAAAACAAGTTCTGCCATAGAAAATAAACGCGACTTTTCCCGAGTTTTTAAAGTAAAAATATCGAAAAAAAAATCTCACATCAATTAACATTTTTGCATTTCAAAGCTTTTCCGAGACGGTAGGATCCACTCAGTTTGGATCCATTTTATAGCAGTATCAATCAACTTTTCAGATAATCAAAGTTTTTTACAAACAAAATTAAGATACTTAAGTTATGTGAAAAAACGA
>NW_023005390.1:0-591 GCF_900245975.1 Drosophila guanche | reverse complement strand
CCCCTCACGCAGCTATATTTGTTTTATACCCGGTACTCGAAGAGTAAATAGGGTATATTGTATTTGTGCACACAGTTAAACTATGTAACACACACAAGGAATCGTTTCCGACCCCATAAAGTGTATATATTCTTGATCACCATCAATAGCCGAGTCGATTGAGGACTCTCTGTCTGTCCGTCTGTCCGTCCGTCTGTCCGTCCGTCTTGTTGAGCATCTGAATCTCAGAGACTATAAAAGCTAGAGCCACAAAATTTTGCATCCAGACTTCTGTATGCTCACACTGTTACAGGTGTATTTAAAAAATGTGCCCCGCCCCCTTCCGCCCCCGCAAAAGGGCGAAAACCTCCCAAATCTACAATTTTAAAGATAAAAGAAAACTAAAAACGCCATTCTGTAGGGAATGGCCATATCTATCAGATCAGTAAATTGGGATCCGATTGGATCATTATTATAGCCAGAAAGAAGAAATTAATTATCAGTGGCTAAACCCACACTGTCCTGCAGCTTTTGTTGTTCTTTTGACATTCTCTCATTCACACTCTGCTTCACTCGGCCTCTGCCGACTTTAAACCAACCCCCCCCCCCCCC
>NW_023005389.1:0-591 GCF_900245975.1 Drosophila guanche | reverse complement strand
CATATGATGAAAAACTTAAAATTTGTCTTTACATATGAAATGGGGAAAATACCTAGCCGGCAATGTCTGATACTTTATTTGGTTGGATATGTGTATAGTTGTTACTATATACGAATAATATTGAAGTGTTTGCGTGTTTCTTTTATTAAAATACGAGAACAAATGACTACTAAGAGGCACTCCCTATTGAAGGCACCCGGTTTGCGGAAGCCGTGGCAAAAAACCTCTATAGGGAGTGGTGTCGTGCTTAGTATATTTCATATGATGAACAATTAAAAATTTGTCCTTACATATGATATGGGGAAAATACCAAGCCTGCAATGTCTGATACTTTATTGGGTTGGATATGTGTATAGTTGTTACTATATACGAATAATATTGAAGTGTTTGCATGTTTCTTTTATTAAAATACGAGAAAAAATGACTACTAAGAGGCACTCCCTATTGAAGGCACCCGGTTTGCGGAAGCCGTGGCAAAAAACCTCTATAGGGAGTGGTGTCGTGCTTGGTATATTTCATATGATGAACAATTTAAAATTTGTCCTTACATATGATATGGGGAAAATACCTAGATGGCAATGTCTGATACTT
>NW_023005388.1:0-591 GCF_900245975.1 Drosophila guanche | reverse complement strand
ATGTTGTTGCTTCTAAGTTCATGGATATTAAGCTGATAATCGGGGAAGAGCTTTGTTTGCACGCAGAAGTATCATTTAATCGCCATGGAGTAAAAGTTAATAAAATGCCAAATGAAAATAACGAAGATGCGTATGACGAAGCGTCCATAATGAAAATCGACGTAGCGGTGGACAATTCTGAACTGAATATAAACGAAGCGATAAACGAGATTACACGAAAAGAAGTTCGCGAAATAGTAACGACGTATAAACCGGAAAAATAAAAAACAACAAACATTGAAATGAAAATAATTCTTAAAGACGAAACGCCAATTTTCTCGCGGCCGCGGCGGTTTGCTATGACTGAAACACGTATCATAGAAGACCAGGTTGATGAATGGCTGCAGAATGAAGTAATTGAAGAATCAGAATCCGAGTTCACGAGTCCGGTTGTACTAGTAAAAAAGAATGACGGCAAGCAACGTCTATGTATTGACTTCAGACGCATCAATAAAGTCATCGAAAAAGATCATTTCCCATTGCCGTTGATAGATGACCAGCTAGATCGTTTGCAGGACGCTGTAGTATTCAGTACGATTGACTTGAAAAATG
>NW_023005387.1:0-591 GCF_900245975.1 Drosophila guanche | reverse complement strand
TGTTGATTTTTGTGAAGTATTTTTTACAAAATTTTGACTTTAAAAATTCGGGAAAAGTCGGGTTTATTTTCTATGGAAGAACTTTTCTTTTAAAAATTTTCAAAGTTTGTTACTTTTTTGTTTAAGGTTTTTTAGAAGTAGCGGTTTGTATTTTCACATAACTTAACCATCTTAGACCTGGTTGTAAAGAACTTTGATTTTTCATAGGTTGCGGTTTGTTTTTTCACATAACTTAAGTATCTTAATTTTGGTTGTAAAAAACCTTGATTATCTAAAAACTTGATTGATACTGCTATTAAATGGATCCAAAAGGTTTGTGGTTTTGGCCTACTGTCTCGGAAAGGCTTTGAAATGCAAAAATGTTGATTGTTGTGAGATTTTTTTTTTTCGATATTTTGACTTTAAAAACTCGGGAAAAGTTGGTTTTATTTTCTATGGCAGAACTTGTTTTTTTAAGAACTAGCAATTTTGTAATTTTTAGTTTAAGGTTTTTTCAGAGGTTGCGGTTCGTTTTTTCACATAACTTAAGTATCTTAATTTTGTTTGTAAAAAACTTTGATTATCTGAAAAGTTGATTGACACTGCTATAAA